>NW_027018051.1:0-101184 GCF_032854445.1 Liolophura sinensis | reverse complement strand
GCTGTAAAAAGTACAACTGAACACTGACCAACTTCAGTAAGGTGCCAAAAGATGCGGAATTGAGCCAGGCATCGGCAGCTGTTGAAAAATTGCAAACTTCCCTGGTTTCCATGGAGTAAGAGCCGTTGCTGGGCACGTGATTATGACATAAATGATCATTGAATTGTCACTACAGCCAAAAGTATTGGTCGGAGAGCAACGCGGTTTGCACCATTCGATTTCTCGTCACAAAATACGTCGGATTAGCCTCTTACCAGCAGCACTGGAACAGTTTTCGCACTTTTGCATTTTTGCCTGGTCTTTTTGTTAATTGAAATCGGCTACACTGTACTCTGTACAATCGCGACTGGTCATTACTATATTCAACTTTTGACTATAAGTTATGTGCCCTTCGGTAGCCCAGAAGACCTGAAATCTTTGGGCTAAGCCCATTTAACTCACCCAGCAATTGCCTTACTTCTAAGTGCAAGACAATCTCAATGTCTTTATCTACGTGTAGAAAAACCACACCATTTGTACGTGAGAAACACAAGGTACTTGATACAGTCTGCTGTAAAAAGTACAACTGAACACTGACCCATTTCAGTAAGGTGCCAAAAGATGCGGAATTGAGCCAGGCATCGGCAGCTGTTGAAAAATTGCAAATTTCCCTGGTTTCCATGGAGTAAGAGCCGTTGCTGGGCACGTGATTATGACATAAATGATCATTCAATTGTCACTACAGCCAAAAGTATTGGTCGGAGAGCAACGCGGTTTGCACCATTCGATTTCTCGTCACAAAATACGTCGGATTAGCCTCTTACCAGCAGCACTGGAACAGTTTTTCCACTTTTGCATTTTTGCCTGGTCTTTTTGTTAATTGAAATCGGCTACACTGTACTCTGTACAATCGCGACTGGTCATTACTATATTCAACTTTTGACTATAAGTTATGTGCCCTTCGGTAGCCCAGAAGACCTGAAATCTTTGGGCCAAGCCCATTTAACTCACCCAGCAATTGTCTTACTTCTAAGTCAAAGACAATCTCAATGTCTTTATCTACGTGTAGAAAAACCACACCATTTGTGCGTGAAAAACACAAGGTACTTGATACAGTCTGCTGTAAAAAGTACAACTGACCACAGACCCACATGAATAAGGTGCCAAAAGATGCGGAATTGAGCCAGGCAATGGCAGCTGTTGAAAATTGCAAATTTCCTGGTTTCCATGGAGTAAGAGCCGTTGCTGGGCACGTGATTATGACATAAATGATCATTCAATTGTCACTACAGCCAAAAGTATTGGTCGGAGAGCAACGCGGTTTGCACCATTCGATTTCTCGTCACAAAATACGTCGGATTAGCCTCTTACCAGCAGCACTGGAACAGTTTTCGCACTTTTGCATTTTTGCCTGGTCTTTTTGTTAATTGAAATCGGCTACACTGTAACTCTGTACAATCGCGACTGGTCATTACTATATTCAACTTTTGACTATAAGTTATGTGCCCTTCGGTAGCCCAGAAGACGTCAAATCTTTGGGCTAAGCCCATTTAACTCACCCAGCAATTGCCTTACTTCTAAGTGCAAGACAATCTCAATGTCTTTATCTACGTGTAGAAAAACCACACCATTTGTACGTGAGAAACACAAGGTTCTTGATACAGTCTGCTGTAAAAAGTACAACTGAACACAGACCCACTTCAGTAAGGTGCCAAAAGATGCGGAATTGAGCCAGGCATCGGCCAGCTGTTGAAAAATTGCAAATTTCCCTGGTTTCCATGGAGTAAGAGCCGTTGCTGGGCACGTGATTATGACATAAATGATCATTGAATTGTCACTACAGCCAAAAGTATTGGTCGGAGAGCAACGCGGTTTGCACCATTCGATTTCTCGTCACAAAATACGTCGGATTAGCCTCTTACCAGCAGCACTGGAACAGTTTTTCCACTTTTGCATTTTTGCCTGGTCTTTTTGTTAATTGAAATCGGCTACACTGTACTCTGTACAATCGCGACTGGTCATTACTATATTCAACTTTTGACTATAAGTTATGTGCCCTTCGGTAGCCCAGAAGACCTGAAATCTTTGGGCTAAGCCCATTTAACTCACCCAGCAGTTGTCTTACTTCTAAGTGCAAGACAATCTCAATGTCTTTATCTACGTGTAGAAAAACCACACCATTTGTACATAAAAAACACAAGGTACTTGATACAGTCTGCTGTAAAAAGTACAACTAAACACTGACCCACTTCAGTAAGGTGCCAAAAGATGCGGAATTGAGCCAGGCATCGGCAGCTGTTGAAAAATTGCAAATTTCCCTGGTTTCCATGGAGTAAGAGCCGTTGCTGTGCACGTGATTATGACATAAATGATCATTCAATTGTCACTACAGCCAAAAGTATTGGTCGGAGAGCAACGCGGTTTGCACCATTCGATTTCTCGTTACAAAATACGTCGGATTAGCCTCTTACCAGCAGCACTGGAACAGTTTTTCCACTTTTGCATTTCTGCCTGGTCTTTTTGTTAATTGAAATCGGCTACACTGTACTCTGTACAATCGCGCTGGACTGGTCATTACTATAATTCAACTATAATAAGAACTATAAGGTTATGTGCCCTTCGGTAGCCCAGAAGACGTCAAATCTTTGCGCTTAGCCCATTTAACTCACCCAGTTATTGCCTTACTTCTAAGTGCAAGACAATCTCAATGTCTTTATCTACGTGTAGAAAAACCACACCATTTGTACGTGAGAAACACAAGGTTCTTGATACAGTCTGCTGTAAAAAGTACAACTGAACACTGACCAACTTCAGTAAGGTGCCAAAAGATGCGGAATTGGGCCAGGTATCGGCAGCTGTTGAAAAATTGCCAATTTCCCTGGTTTCCATGGAGTAAGAGCCGTTGCTGTGCACGTGATTATGACATAAATGATCATTCAATTGTCGCTACAGCCAAAAGTATTGGTCGGAGAGCAACGCGGTTTGCACCATTCGATTTCTCGTCACAAAATACGTCGGATTAGCCTCTTACCAGCAGCACTGGAACAGTTTTCGCACTTTTGCATTTTTGCCTGGTCTTTTTGTTAATTGAAATCGGCTACACTGTACTCTGTACAATCGCGACTGGTCATTACTATATTCAACTTTTGACTATAAGTTATGTGCCCTTCGGTAGCCCAGAAGACGTCAAATCTTTGGGCCAAGCCCATTTAACTCACCCAGCAATTGCCTTACTTCTAAGTGCAAGACAATCTCAATGTCTTTATCTACGTGTAGAAAAACCACACCATTTGTACGTGAGAAACACAAGGTTCTTGATACAGTCTGCTGTAAAAAGTACAACTGAACACAGACCCACTTCAGTAAGGTGCCAAAGATGCGGAATTGAGCCAGGCATCGGCAGCTGTTGAAAAATTGCAAATTTCCCTGGTTTCCATGGAGTAAGAGCCGTTGCTGTGCACGTGATTATGACATAAATGATCATTCAATTGTCACTACAGCCAAAAGTATTGGTCGGAGAGCAACGCGGTTTGCACCCATTCGATTTCTCGTCACAAAATACGTCGGATTAGCCTCTTACCAGCAGCACTGGAACAGTTTTTCCACTTTTGCATTTTTGCCTGGTCTTTTTGTTAATTGAAATCGGCTACACTGTACTCTGTACAATCGCGACTGGTCATTACTATATTCAACTTTTGACTATAAGTTATGTGCCCTTCGGTAGCCCAGAAGACCTGAAATCTTTGGGCTAAGCCCATTTAACTCACCCAGCAATTGTCTTACTTCTAAGTGCAAGACAATCTCAATGTCTTTATCTGCGTGTAGAAAAACCACACCATTTGTACATAAAAAACACAAGGTACTTGATACAGTCTGCTGTAAAAAGTACAACTAAACACTGACCCACATTTATAAGGTGCCAAAAGATGCGGAATTGGGCCAGGTATCGGCAGCTGTTGAAAAATTGCCAATTTCCCTGGTTTCCATGGAGTAAGAGCCGTTGCTGTGCACGTGATTATGACATAAATGATCATTCAATTGTCGCTACAGGCAAAAGTATTGGTCGGAGAGCAACGCGGCTTGCACCATTCGATTTCTCGTCACAAAATACGTCGGATTAGCCTCTTACCAGCAGCACTGGAACAGTTTTCGCACTTTTGCATTTTTGCCTGGTCTTTTTGTTAATTGAAATCGGCTACACTGTACTCTGTACAATCGCGACTGGTCATTACTATATTCAACTTTTGACTATAAGTTATGTGCCCTTCGGTAGCCCAGAAGACCTGAAATCTTTGGGCCAAGCCCATTTAACTCACCCAGCAATTGTTTTACTTCTAAGTCTAAGACAATCTCAATGTCTTTATCTACGTGTAGAAAAACCACACCATTTGTACATGAAAAACACAAGGTACTTGATACAGTCTGCTGTAAAAAGTACAACTGACCACAGACCCACATGAATAAGGTGCCAAAAGATGCGGAATTGAGCCAGGCATCGGCAGCTGTTGAAAAATTGCCAATTTCCCTGGTTTCCATGGAGTAAGAGCCGTTGCTGGGCACGTGATTATGACATAAATGATCATTCAATTGTCGCTATAGCCAAACGTATTGGTCGGAGAGCAACGCGGATTGCACATTCGATTTCTCGTCACAAAATACGTCGGATTAGCCTCTTACCAGCAGCACTGCGAACAGTTTTCGCACTTTTGCATTTTTTGCCTGGTCTTTGTGTTAATTGAAATCGGCTACACTGTACTCTGTACAATCGCGACTGGTCATTAGTATATTCAACTTTTGACTATAAGTTGTGTGCCCTTCGGTAGCCAGAAGACCTGAAATCTTTGGGCTAAGCCATTTAACTCACCCAGCAATTGCCTTACTTCTAAGTGCAAGACAATCTCATGTCTTTATCTACGTGTAGAAAAACCACACCATTTGTACATGAAAAACACAAGGTACTTGATACAGTCTGCTGTAAAAAGTACAACTGACCACAGACCCACATGAAAAAGGTGCCAAAAGATCCGGAATTGAGCCAGGCATCGGCAGCTGTTGAAAAATTGCAAATATCCCTGATTTCCATGGAGTAAGAGCCGTTGCTGGGCACGTGATTATGACATAAATGATCATTCAATTGTCACTACAGCCAAAAGTATTGGTCGGAGAGCAACGCGGTTTGCACCATTCGATTTCTCGTCACAAAATACGTCGGATTAGCCTCTACCAGCAGCACTGGAACAGTTTTTCCACTTTGCATTTTTACCTGGTCTTTTTATTAATTGACATCGGCTACACTGTACTCTGTACAATCGCGACTGGTCATTACTATATTCAACTTTTGACTATAAGTTATGTGCCCTTCGGTAGCCCAGAAGACGTGAAATCTTTGGGCTAAGCCCATTTAACTCACCAGCAATTGTCTTACTTCTAAGTCCAAGACAATCTCAATGTCTTTATCTACGTGTAGAAAAACCACACCATTTGTACATAAAAAACACAAGGTACTTGATACAGTCTGCTGTAAAAAGTACAACTAAACACTGACCCACATTTATAAGGTGCCAAAAGATGCGGAATTGGGCCAGGCATCGGCAGCTGTTAAAAAATTGCAATATCCCTGGTTTCCATGGAGTAAGAGCCGTTGCTGGGCACGTGATTATGACATTAATATTCATTGATTTGTCGCTACAGCCAAAAGTATTGGTCGGAGAGCAACGCGGTTTGCACCATTCGATTTGTCGTCACAAAATACGTCGGATTAGCCTCTTACCAGCAGCACTGGAACAGTTTTTCCACTTTTGCATTTTTGCCTGGTCTTTTTGTTAATTGAAATCGGCTACACTGTACTCTGTACAATCGCGACTGGTCATTACTATATTCAACTTTTGACTATAAGTTATGTGCCCTTCGGTAGCCCAGAAGACGTGAAATCTTTGGGCTAAGCCCATTTAACTCACCCAGCAATTGTCTTACTTCTAAGTGCAAGACAATCTCAATTTCTTTATCTACGTGTAGAAAAACCACACCATTTGTACATAAAAAACACAAGGTACTTGATACAGTCTGCTGTAAAAAGTACAACTGAACATTGACCCACTTCAGTAAGGTGCCAAAAGATGCGGAATTGAGCCAGGCATCGGCAGCTGTTAAAAATTGTAAAGTTCCCTGGTTTCCATGGAGTAAGAGCCGTTGCTGGGCACGTGATTATGACATAAATGATCATTCAATTGTCACTACAGCCAAACGTATTGGTCGGAGAGCAACGCGGTTTGCACCATTCGATTTCTCGTCACAAAATACGTCGGATTAGCCTCTTACCAGCAGCACTGGAACAGTTTTTCCACTTTTGCATTTTTACCTGGTCTTTTTGTTAATTGAAATCGGCTACACTGTACTCTGTACAATCGCGACTGGTCATTACTATATTTAACTTTTGACTATAAGTTATGTGCCCTTCGGTAGCCCAGAAGATCTAAAAATCTTTGGGCTAAGCCCATTTAACTCACCCAGCAATTGCCTTACTTCTAAGTGCAAGACAATCTCAATGTCTTTATCTACGTGTAGAAAAACCACACCATTTGTACGTGTTAAACACAAGGTACTTGATACAGTCTGCTGTAAAAAGTACAACTGAACACTGACCAACTTCAGTAAGGTGCCAAAAGATGCGGAATTGAGCCAGGCATCGGCAGCTGTTGAAAAATTGCAAATTTCCCTGGTTTCCATGGAGTAAGAGCCGTTGCTGGGCACGTGATTATGACATCAATATTCATTGATTTGTCGCTACAGCCAAAGTATTGGTCGGAGAGCAAGGCGGTTTGCACCATTCGATTTCTCGTCACAAAATACGTCGGATTAGCCTCTTACCAGCAGCACTGGAACAGTTTTTCCACTTTTGCATTTTTGCTTGGTCTTTTTGTTAATTGAAATCGGCTACACTGTACTCTGTACAATCGCGACTGGTCATTACTATATTCAACTTTTGACTATAAGTTATGTGCCCTTCGGTAGCCCAGAAGACGTAAACTCTTTCGGCTAAGCCCATTTAACTCACCCAGCAATTGTCTTACTTCTAAGTGCAAGACAATCTCAATGTCTTTATCTACGTGTAGAAAACCACACCATTTGTACGTGAAAAACACAAGGTACTTGATACAGTCTGCTGTAAAAAGTACAACTGAACACTGACCCACTTCAGTAAGGTGCCAAAAGATGCAGAATTGAGCCAGGCATCGGCAGCTGTTGAAAAATTGCCAATTTCCCTGGTTTCCATGGAGTAAGAGCCGTTGCTGTGCACGTGATTATGATATAAATGATCATTCAATTGTCACTACAGCCAAAAGTATTGGTCGGAGAGCAACGCGGTTTGCACCATTCGATTTGTCGTCACAAAATACGTCGGATTAGCCTCTTACCAGCAGCACTTGAACAATTATTCCAATTTTGCATTTTTGCCTGGCCTTTTTGTTAATTGAAATCGGCTACACTGTACTCTATACAATCGCGACTGGTCATTACTATATTCAACTTTTGACTATAAGTTATGTGCCCTTCGGTAGCCCAGAAGACGTAAAATCTTTGGGCTAAGCCCATTTAACTCACCCAGCAATTGCCTTACTTCTAAGTGCAAGACAATCTCAATGTCTTATCTACGTGTAGAAAAACCACACCATTTGTACATAAAAAACACAAGGTACTTGATACAGTCTGCTGTAAAAAAGTACAACTAAACACTGACCCACATTTATAAGGTGCCAAAAGATGCAAAATTGGGCCAGGTATCGGCAGCTGTTGAAAAATTGCAAATATCCCTGGTTTCCATGGAGTAAGAGCCGTTGCTGGACACGTGATTATGACATCAATGATCATTCAATTGTCGCTACAGGCAAAAGTATTGGTCGGAGAGCAACGCGGTTTGCACCACTCGATTTCTCGTCACAAAATACGTCGGATTAGCCTCTTACCAGCAGCACTGGAACAGTTTTCGCACTTTTGCATTTTGCCTGGTCTTTTGTTAATTGAAATCGGCTACACTGTACTCTGTACAATCGCGACTGGTCATTACTATATTCAACTTTTGACTATAAGTTATGTGCCCTTCGGTAGCCCAGAAGACCTGAAATCTTTGGGCCAAGCCCATTTAACTCACCCAGCAATTGTTTTACTTCTAAGTCTAAGACAATCTCAATGTCTTTATCTACGTGTAGAAAAACCACACCATTTGTACGTGAAAAACACAAGGTACTTGATACAGTCTGCTGTAAAAAGTACAACTGACCACAGACCCACATGAATAAGGTGCCAAAAGATGCGGAATGAGCCAGGCATCGGCAGCTGTTGAAAAATTGCCAATTTCCTTGGTTTCCATGGAGTAAGAGCCGTTGCTGGGCACGTGATTATGACATAAATGATCATTCAATTGTCGCTATAGCCAAACGTATTGGTCGGAGAGCAACGCGGATTGCACCATTCGATTTCTCGTCACAAAATACGTCGGATTAGCCTCTTACCAGCAGCACTGGAACAGTTTTCGCACTTTTGCATTTTTGCCTGGTCTTTTTGTTAATTGAAATCGGCTACACTGTACTCTGTACAATCGCAACTGGTCATTAGTATATTCAACTTTTGACTATAAGTTGTGTGCCCTTCGGTAGCCCAGAAGACCTGAAATCTTTGGCTAAGGCCATTTAACTCACCCAGCAATTGTCTTACTTCTAAGTCCAAGACAATCTCAATGTCTTTATCTACGTGTAGAAAAACCACACCATTTGTACATAAAAAACACAAGGTACTTGATACAGTCTGCTGTAAAAAGTATAACTAAACACTGACCCACATTTATAAGGTGCCAAAAGATGCAGAATTGGGCCAGGTATCGGCAGCTGTTGAAAAATTGCAAATTTCCCTGGTTTCCATGGAGTAAGAGCCGTTGCTGTGCACGTGATTATGACATAAATGATCATTCAATTGTCGCTACAGGCAAAAGTATTGGTCGGAGAGCAACGCGGATTGCACCATTCGATTTCTCGTCACAAAATACGTCGGATTAGCCTCTTACCAGCAGCACTGGAACAATTTTTCCAATTTGCGTTTTTGCCTGGTCTTTTTGTTAATTGAAATCGGCTACACTGTACTCTGTACAATCGCGACTGGTCATTACTATATTCAACTTTTGACTATAAGTTATGTGCCCTTCGGTAGCCCAGAAGACGTCAAATCTTTGGGCTAAGCCCATTTAACTCACCCAGCAATTGCCTTACTTCTAAGTGCAAGACAATCTCAATGTCTTTATCTACGTGTAGAAAAACCACACCATTTGTACGTGAAAAACACAAGGTACTTGATACAGTCTGCTGTAAAAAGTACAACTGAACACTGACCCACTTCAGTAAGGTGCCAAAAGATGCAGAATTGAGCCAGGCATCGGCAGCTGTTGAAAATTGCCAATTTCCCTGGTTTCCATGGAGTAAGAGCCGTTGCTGTGCACGTGATTATGATATCGTGATTATGATATAAATGATCATTCAATTGTCACTACAGCCAAAAGTATTGGTCGGAGAGCAACGCGGTTTGCACCATTCGATTTGTCGTCACAAAATACGTCGGATTAGCCTCTTACCAGCAGCACTTGAACAATTATTCCAATTTTGCATTTTTGCCTGGCCTTTTTGTTAATTGAAATCGGCTACACTGTACTCTATACAATCGCGACTGGTCATTACTATATTCAACTTTTGACTATAAGTTATGTGCCCTTCGGTAGCCCAGAAGACGTAAAATCTTTGGGCTAAGCCCATTTAACTCACCCAGCAATTGCCTTACTTCTAAGTGCAAGACAATCTCAATGTCTTTATCTACGTGTAGAAAAACCACACCATTTGTACATAAAAAACACAAGGTACTTGATACAGTCTGCTGTAAAAAGTACAACTAAACACTGACCCACATTTATAAGGTGCCAAAAGATGCAAAATTGGGCCAGGTATCGGCAGCTGTTGAAAAATTGCAAATATCCCTGGTTTCCATGGAGTAAGAGCCGTTGCTGGACACGTGATTATGACATCAATGATCATTCAATTGTCGCTACAGGCAAAAGTATTGGTCGGAGAGCAACGCGGTTTGCACCACTCGATTTCTCGTCACAAAATACGTCGGATTAGCCTCTTACCAGCAGCACTGGAACAGTTTTCGCACTTTTGCATTTTTGCCTGGTCTTTTTGTTAATTGAAATCGGCTACACTGTACTCTGTACAATCGCGACTGGTCATTACTATATTCAACTTTTGACTATAAGTTATGTGCCCTTCGGTAGCCCAGAAGACCTGAAATCTTTGGGCCAAGCCCATTTAACTCACCCAGCAATTGTTTTACTTCTAAGTCTAAGACAATCTCAATGTCTTTATCTACGTGTAGAAAAACCACACCATTTGTACGTGAAAAACACAAGGTACTTGATACAGTCTGCTGTAAAAAGTACAACTGACCACAGACCCACATGAATAAGGTGCCAAAAGATGCGGAATTGAGCCAGGCATCGGCAGCTGTTGAAAAATTGCCAATTTCCTTGGTTTCCATGGAGTAAGAGCCGTTGCTGGGCACGTGATTATGACATAAATGATCATTCAATTGTCGCTATAGCCAAACGTATTGGTCGGAGAGCAACGCGGATTGCACCATTCGATTTCTCGTCACAAAATACGTCGGATTAGCCTCTTACCAGCAGCACTGGAACAGTTTTCGCACTTTTGCATTTTTGCCTGGTCTTTTTGTTAATTGAAATCGGCTACACTGTACTCTGTACAATCGCAACTGGTCATTAGTATATTCAACTTTTGACTATAAGTTGTGTGCCCTTCGGTAGCCCAGAAGACCTGAAATCTTTGGGCTAAGCCCATTTAACTCACCCAGCAATTGTCTTACTTCTAAGTCCAAGACAATCTCAATGTCTTTATCTACGTGTAGAAAAACCACACCATTTGTACATAAAAAACACAAGGTACTTGATACAGTCTGCTGTAAAAAGTATAACTAAACACTGACCCACATTTATAAGGTGCCAAAAGATGCAGAATTGGGCCAGGTATCGGCAGCTGTTGAAAAATTGCAAATTTCCCTGGTTTCCATGGAGTAAGAGCCGTTGCTGTGCACGTGATTATGACATAAATGATCATTCAATTGTCGCTACAGGCAAAAGTATTGGTCGGAGAGCAACGCGGATTGCACCATTCGATTTCTCGTCACAAAATACGTCGGATTAGCCTCTTACCAGCAGCACTGGAACAATTTTTCCAATTTTGCGTTTTTGCCTGGTCTTTTTGTTAATTGAAATCGGCTACACTGTACTCTGTACAATCGCGACTGGTCATTACTATATTCAACTTTTGACTATAAGTTATGTGCCCTTCGGTAGCCCAGAAGACGTCAAATCTTTGGGCTAAGCCCATTTAACTCACCCAGCAATTGCCTTACTTCTAAGTGCAAGACAATCTCAATGTCTTTATCTACGTGTAGATAAACCACACCATTTGTACGTGTTAAACACAAGGTACTTGATACAGTCTGCTGTAAAAAATTCAACTGAACACTGACCAACTTCAGTAAAGTGCCAAAAGATGCGGAATTGAGCCAGGCATCGGCAGCTGTTGAAAAATTGCAAATTTCCCTGGTTTCCATGGAGTAAGAGCCGTTGCTGGGCACATGATTATGACATAAATGATCATTCAATTGTCGCTACAGCCAAAAGTATTGGCCGGAGAGCAACGCGGTTTGCACCATTCGATTTCTCGTCACAAAATACGTCGGATTAGCCTCTTACCAGCAGCACTGGAACAGTTTTTCCACTTTTGCATTTTTGCCTGGTCTTTTTGTTAATTGAAATCGGCTACACTGTACTCTGTACAATCGCGACTGGTCATTACTATATTCAACTTTTGACTATAAGTTATGTGCCCTTCGGTAGCCTAGAAGACCTGAAATCTTTGGGCTAAGCCCATTTAACTCACCCAGCAATTGCCTTACTTCTAAGTGCAAGACAATCTCAATGTCTTTATCTACGTGTAGAAAAACCACACCATTTGTACATGAAAAACACAAGGTACTTGATACAGTCTGCTGTAAAAAGTACAACTGACCACAGACCCACATGAAAAAGGTGCCAAAAGATGCGGAATTGAGCCAGGCATCGGCAGCTGTTGAAAAATTGCAAATATCCGTGATTTCCATGGAGTAAGAGCCGTTGCTGGGCACGTGATTATGACATAAATGATCATTCAATTGTGACTACAGCCAAAAGTATTGGTCGGAGAGCAACGCGGTTTGCACCATTCGATTTCTCGTCACAAAATACGTCGGATTAGCCCCTTACCAGCAGCACTGGAACAGTTTTTCCACTTTTGCATTTTTACCTGGTCTTTTTATTAATTGAAATCGGCTACACTGTACTCTGTACAATCGCGACTGGTCATTACTATATTCAACTTTTGAATATAAGTTATGTGCCCTTCGGTAGCCCAGAAGACCTGAAATCTTTGGGCTAAGCCCATTTCACTCACCCAGCAATTGTCTTACTTCTAAGTCCAAGACAATCTCAATGTCTTTATCTACGTGTAGAAAAACCACACCATTTGTACATAAAAAACACAAGGTACTTGATACAGTCTGCTGTAAAAAGTACAACTAAACACTGACCCACATTTATAAGGTGCCAAAAGATGCGGAATTGGGCCAGGCATCGGCAGCTGTTAAAAAATTGCAAATATCCCTGGTTTCCATGGAGTAAGAGCCGTTGCTGGGCACGTGATTATGACATCAATATTCATTGATTTGTCGCTACAGCCAAAAGTATTGGTCGGAGAGCAAGGCGGTTTGCACCATTCGATTTCTCGTCACAAAATACGTCGGATTAGCCTCTTACCAGCAGCACTGGAACAGTTTTTCCACTTTTGCATTTTTGCTTGGTCTTTTTGTTAATTGAAATCGGCTACACTGTACTCTGTACAATCGCGACTGGTCATTACTATATTCAACTTTTGACTATAAGTTATGTGCCCTTCGGTAGCCCAGAAGACGTAAACTCTTTCGGCTAAGCCCATTTAACTCACCCAGCAATTGTCTTACTTCTAAGTGCAAGACAATCTCAATGTCTTTATCTACGTGTAGAAAAACCACACCATTTGTACGTGAAAAACACAAGGTACTTGATACAGTCTGCTGTAAAAAGTACAACTGAACACTGACCCACTTCAGTAAGGTGCCAAAAGATGCAGAATTGAGCCAGGCATCGGCAGCTGTTGAAAAATTGCCAATTTCCCTGGTTTCCATGGAGTAAGAGCCGTTGCTGTGCACGTGATTATGATATAAATGATCATTCAATTGTCACTACAGCCAAAAGTATTGGTCGGAGAGCAACGCGGTTTGCACCATTCGATTTGTCGTCACAAAATACGTCGGATTAGCCTCTTACCAGCAGCACTTGAACAATTATTCCAATTTTGCATTTTTGCCTGGCCTTTTTGTTAATTGAAATCGGCTACACTGTACTCTATACAATCGCGACTGGTCATTACTATATTCAACTTTTGACTATAAGTTATGTGCCCTTCGGTAGCCCAGAAGACGTAAAATCTTTGGGCTAAGCCCATTTAACTCACCCAGCAATTGCCTTACTTCTAAGTGCAAGACAATCTCAATGTCTTTATCTACGTGTAGAAAAACCACACCATTTGTACATAAAAAACACAAGGTACTTGATACAGTCTGCTGTAAAAAGTACAACTAAACACTGACCCACATTTATAAGGTGCCAAAAGATGCAAAATTGGGCCAGGTATCGGCAGCTGTTGAAAAATTGCAAATATCCCTGGTTTCCATGGAGTAAGAGCCGTTGCTGGACACGTGATTATGACATCAATGATCATTCAATTGTCGCTACAGGCAAAAGTATTGGTCGGAGAGCAACGCGGTTTGCACCACTCGATTTCTCGTCACAAAATACGTCGGATTAGCCTCTTACCAGCAGCACTGGAACAGTTTTCGCACTTTTGCATTTTTGCCTGGTCTTTTTGTTAATTGAAATCGGCTACACTGTACTCTGTACAATCGCGACTGGTCATTACTATATTCAACTTTTGACTATAAGTTATGTGCCCTTCGGTAGCCCAGAAGACCTGAAATCTTTGGGCCAAGCCCATTTAACTCACCCAGCAATTGTTTTACTTCTAAGTCTAAGACAATCTCAATGTCTTTATCTACGTGTAGAAAAACCACACCATTTGTACGTGAAAAACACAAGGTACTTGATACAGTCTGCTGTAAAAAGTACAACTGACCACAGACCCACATGAATAAGGTGCCAAAAGATGCGGAATTGAGCCAGGCATCGGCAGCTGTTGAAAAATTGCCAATTTCCTTGGTTTCCATGGAGTAAGAGCCGTTGCTGGGCACGTGATTATGACATAAATGATCATTCAATTGTCGCTATAGCCAAACGTATTGGTCGGAGAGCAACGCGGATTGCACCATTCGATTTCTCGTCACAAAATACGTCGGATTAGCCTCTTACCAGCAGCACTGGAACAGTTTTCGCACTTTTGCATTTTTGCCTGGTCTTTTTGTTAATTGAAATCGGCTACACTGTACTCTGTACAATCGCAACTGGTCATTAGTATATTCAACTTTTGACTATAAGTTGTGTGCCCTTCGGTAGCCCAGAAGACCTGAAATCTTTGGGCTAAGGCCATTTAACTCACCCAGCAATTGTCTTACTTCTAAGTCCAAGACAATCTCAATGTCTTTATCTACGTGTAGAAAAACCACACCATTTGTACATAAAAAACACAAGGTACTTGATACAGTCTGCTGTAAAAAGTATAACTAAACACTGACCCACATTTATAAGGTGCCAAAAGATGCAGAATTGGGCCAGGTATCGGCAGCTGTTGAAAAATTGCAAATTTCCCTGGTTTCCATGGAGTAAGAGCCGTTGCTGTGCACGTGATTATGACATAAATGATCATTCAATTGTCGCTACAGGCAAAAGTATTGGTCGGAGAGCAACGCGGATTGCACCATTCGATTTCTCGTCACAAAATACGTCGGATTAGCCTCTTACCAGCAGCACTGGAACAATTTTTCCAATTTTGCGTTTTTGCCTGGTCTTTTTGTTAATTGAAATCGGCTACACTGTACTCTGTACAATCGCGACTGGTCATTACTATATTCAACTTTTGACTATAAGTTATGTGCCCTTCGGTAGCCCAGAAGACGTCAAATCTTTGGGCTAAGCCCATTTAACTCACCCAGCAATTGCCTTACTTCTAAGTGCAAGACAATCTCAATGTCTTTATCTACGTGTAGAAAAACCACACCATTTGTACGTGAAAAACACAAGGTACTTGATACAGTCTGCTGTAAAAAGTACAACTGAACACTGACCCACTTCAGTAAGGTGCCAAAAGATGCAGAATTGAGCCAGGCATCGGCAGCTGTTGAAAAATTGCCAATTTCCCTGGTTTCCATGGAGTAAGAGCCGTTGCTGTGCACGTGATTATGATATAAATGATCATTCAATTGTCACTACAGCCAAAAGTATTGGTCGGAGAGCAACGCGGTTTGCACCATTCGATTTGTCGTCACAAAATACGTCGGATTAGCCTCTTACCAGCAGCACTTGAACAATTATTCCAATTTTGCATTTTTGCCTGGCCTTTTTGTTAATTGAAATCGGCTACACTGTACTCTATACAATCGCGACTGGTCATTACTATATTCAACTTTTGACTATAAGTTATGTGCCCTTCGGTAGCCCAGAAGACGTAAAATCTTTGGGCTAAGCCCATTTAACTCACCCAGCAATTGCCTTACTTCTAAGTGCAAGACAATCTCAATGTCTTTATCTACGTGTAGAAAAACCACACCATTTGTACGTGAAAAACACAAGGTACTTGATACAGTCTGCTGTAAAAAGTACAACTGACCACAGACCCACATGAATAAGGTGCCAAAAGATGCGGAATTGAGCCAGGCATCGGCAGCTGTTGAAAAATTGCCAATTTCCTTGGTTTCCATGGAGTAAGAGCCGTTGCTGGGCACGTGATTATGACATAAATGATCATTCAATTGTCGCTATAGCCAAACGTATTGGTCGGAGAGCAACGCGGATTGCACCATTCGATTTCTCGTCACAAAATACGTCGGATTAGCCTCTTACCAGCAGCACTGGAACAGTTTTCGCACTTTTGCATTTTTGCCTGGTCTTTTTGTTAATTGAAATCGGCTACACTGTACTCTGTACAATCGCAACTGGTCATTAGTATATTCAACTTTTGACTATAAGTTGTGTGCCCTTCGGTAGCCCAGAAGACCTGAAATCTTTGGGCTAAGCCCATTTAACTCACCCAGCAATTGTCTTACTTCTAAGTCCAAGACAATCTCAATGTCTTTATCTACGTGTAGAAAAACCACACCATTTGTACATAAAAAACACAAGGTACTTGATACAGTCTGCTGTAAAAAGTATAACTAAACACTGACCCACATTTATAAGGTGCCAAAAGATGCAGAATTGGGCCAGGTATCGGCAGCTGTTGAAAAATTGCAAATTTCCCTGGTTTCCATGGAGTAAGAGCCGTTGCTGTGCACGTGATTATGACATAAATGATCATTCAATTGTCGCTACAGGCAAAAGTATTGGTCGGAGAGCAACGCGGATTGCACCATTCGATTTCTCGTCACAAAATACGTCGGATTAGCCTCTTACCAGCAGCACTGGAACAATTTTTCCAATTTTGCGTTTTTGCCTGGTCTTTTTGTTAATTGAAATCGGCTACACTGTACTCTGTACAATCGCGACTGGTCATTACTATATTCAACTTTTGACTATAAGTTATGTGCCCTTCGGTAGCCCAGAAGACGTCAAATCTTTGGGCTAAGCCCATTTAACTCACCCAGCAATTGCCTTACTTCTAAGTGCAAGACAATCTCAATGTCTTTATCTACGTGTAGATAAACCACACCATTTGTACGTGTTAAACACAAGGTACTTGATACAGTCTGCTGTAAAAAATTCAACTGAACACTGACCAACTTCAGTAAAGTGCCAAAAGATGCGGAATTGAGCCAGGCATCGGCAGCTGTTGAAAAATTGCAAATTTCCCTGGTTTCCATGGAGTAAGAGCCGTTGCTGGGCACATGATTATGACATAAATGATCATTCAATTGTCGCTACAGCCAAAAGTATTGGCCGGAGAGCAACGCGGTTTGCACCATTCGATTTCTCGTCACAAAATACGTCGGATTAGCCTCTTACCAGCAGCACTGGAACAGTTTTTCCACTTTTGCATTTTTGCCTGGTCTTTTTGTTAATTGAAATCGGCTACACTGTACTCTGTACAATCGCGACTGGTCATTACTATATTCAACTTTTGACTATAAGTTATGTGCCCTTCGGTAGCCTAGAAGACCTGAAATCTTTGGGCTAAGCCCATTTAACTCACCCAGCAATTGCCTTACTTCTAAGTGCAAGACAATCTCAATGTCTTTATCTACGTGTAGAAAAACCACACCATTTGTACATGAAAAACACAAGGTACTTGATACAGTCTGCTGTAAAAAGTACAACTGACCACAGACCCACATGAAAAAGGTGCCAAAAGATGCGGAATTGAGCCAGGCATCGGCAGCTGTTGAAAAAATTGCAAATATCCGTGATTTCCATGGAGTAAGAGCCGTTGCTGGGCACGTGATTATGACATAAATGATCATTCAATTGTGACTACAGCCAAAAGTATTGGTCGGAGAGCAACGCGGTTTGCACCATTCGATTTCTCGTCACAAAATACGTCGGATTAGCCCCTTACCAGCAGCACTGGAACAGTTTTTCCACTTTTGCATTTTTACCTGGTCTTTTTATTAATTGAAATCGGCTACACTGTACTCTGTACAATCGCGACTGGTCATTACTATATTCAACTTTTGAATATAAGTTATGTGCCCTTCGGTAGCCCAGAAGACCTGAAATCTTTGGGCTAAGCCCATTTCACTCACCCAGCAATTGTCTTACTTCTAAGTCCAAGACAATCTCAATGTCTTTATCTACGTGTAGAAAAACCACACCATTTGTACATAAAAAACACAAGGTACTTGATACAGTCTGCTGTAAAAAGTACAACTAAACACTGACCCACATTTATAAGGTGCCAAAAGATGCGGAATTGGGCCAGGCATCGGCAGCTGTTAAAAAATTGCAAATATCCCTGGTTTCCATGGAGTAAGAGCCGTTGCTGGGCACGTGATTATGACATTAATATTCATTGATTTGTCGCTACAGCTAAAAGTATTGGTCGGAGAGCAACGCGGTTTGCACCATTCGATTTGTCGTCACAAAATACGTCGGATTAGCCTCTTACCAGCAGCACTGGAACAGTTTTTCCACTTTTGCATTTTTGCCTGGTCTTTTTGTTAATTGAAATCGGCTACACTGTACTCTGTACAATCGCGACTGGTCATTACTATATTCAACTTTTGACTATAAGTTATGTGCCCTTCGGTAGCCCAGAAGACGTGAAATCTTTGGGCTAAGCCCATTTAACTCACCCAGCAATTGTCTTACTTCTAAGTGCAAGACAATCTCAATGTCTTTATCTACGTGTAGAAAAACCACACCATTTGTACATAAAAAACACAAGGTACTTGATACAGTCTGCTGTAAAAAGTACAACTGAACATTGACCCACTTCAGTAAGGTGCCAAAAGATGCGGAATTGAGCCAGGCATCGGCAGCTGTTAAAAAATTGTAAAGTTCCCTGGTTTCCATGGAGTAAGAGCCGTTGCTGGGCACGTGATTATGACATAAATGATCATTCAATTGTCACTACAGCCAAACGTATTGGTCGGAGAGCAACGCGGTTTGCACCATTCGATTTCTCGTCACAAAATACGTCGGATTAGCCTCTTACCAGCAGCACTGGAACAGTTTTTTCCACTTTTGCATTTTTACCTGGTCTTTTTGTTAATTGAAATCGGCTACACTGTACTCTGTACAATCGCGACTGGTCATTACTATATTTAACTTTTGACTATAAGTTATGTGCCCTTCGGTAGCCCAGAAGATCTAAAAATCTTTGGGGTAAGCCCATTTAACTCACCCAGCAATTGCCTTATTTTCTAAGTGCAAAGACAATCTCAATGTCTTTATCTACGTGTAGAAAAACCACACCATTTGTACGTGAGAAACACAAGGTACTGGATACAGTCTGCTGTAAAAAGTACAACTGAACACTGACCAACTTCAGTAAGGTGCCAAAAGATGCGGAATTGAGCCAGGCATCGGCAGCCTGTTGAAAAATTGCAAATTTCCCTGGTTTCCATGGAGTAAGAGCCGTTGCTGGGCACGTGATTATGACATAAATGATCATTCAATTGTCGCTACAGCCAAAAGTATTGGTCGGAGAGCAACGCGGTTTGCACCATTCGATTTCTCGTCACAAAATACGTCGGATTAGCCTCTTACCAGCAGCACTGGAACAGTTTTTCCACTTTTGCATTTTTGCCTGGTCTTTTTGTTAATTGAAATCGGCTACACTGTACTCTGTACAATCGCGACTGGTCATTACTATATTCAATTTTTGACTATAAGTTATGTGCCCTTCGGTAGCCCAGAAGACCTGAAATCTTTGGGCCAAGCTCATTTAACTCACCCAGCAATTGTCTTACTTCTAAGTCCAAGACAATCTCAATGTCTTTATCTACGTGTAGAAAAACCACACCATTTGTACGTGAAAAACACAAGGTACTTGATACAGTCTGCTGTAAAAAGTACAACTAAACACTGACCCACATTTATAAGGTGCCAAAAGATGCGGAATTGGGCCAGGTATCGGCAGCTGTTGAAAAATTTCCAAATTTCCCTGGTTTCCATGGAGTAAGAGCCGTTGCTGTGCACGTGATTATGACATAAATGATCATTCAATTGTCGCTACAGGCAAAAGTATTGGTCGGAGAGCAACGCGGTTTGCACCATTCGATTTCTCGTCACAAAATACGTCGGATTAGCCTCTTACCAGCAGCACTGGAACAGTTTTTCCACTTTTGCATTTTTGCCTGGTCTTTTTGTTAATTGAAATCGGCTACACTGTACTCTGTACAATCGCGACTGGTCATTAGTATATTCAACTTTTGACTATAAGTTGTGTGCCCTTCGGTAGCCCAGAAGACCTGAAATCTTTGGGCTAAGCCCATTTAACTCACCCAGCAATTGCCTTACTTCTAAGTGCAAGACAATCTCAATGTCTTTATCTACGTGTAGAAAAACCACACCATTTGTACATGAAAAACACAAGGTACTTGATACAGTCTGCTGTAAAAAGTACAACTGACCACAGACCCACATGAAAAAGGTGCCAAAAGATGCGGAATTGAGCCAGGCATCGGCAGCTGTTGAAAAATTGCAAATATCCGTGATTTCCATGGAGTAAGAGCCGTTGCTGGGCACGTGATTATGACATAAATGATCATTCAATTGTGACTACAGCCAAAAGTATTGGTCGGAGAGCAACGCGGTTTGCACCATTCGATTTCTCGTCACAAAATACGTCGGATTAGCCCCTTACCAGCAGCACTGGAACAGTTTTTCCACTTTTGCATTTTTACCTGGTCTTTTTATTAATTGAAATCGGCTACACTGTACTCTGTACAATCGCGACTGGTCATTACTATATTCAACTTTTGAATATAAGTTATGTGCCCTTCGGTAGCCCAGAAGACCTGAAATCTTTGGGCTAAGCCCATTTCACTCACCCAGCAATTGTCTTACTTCTAAGTCCAAGACAATCTCAATGTCTTTATCTACGTGTAGAAAAACCACACCATTTGTACATAAAAAACACAAGGTACTTGATACAGTCTGCTGTAAAAAGTACAACTAAACACTGACCCACATTTATAAGGTGCCAAAAGATGCGGAATTGGGCCAGGCATCGGCAGCTGTTAAAAAATTGCAAATATCCCTGGTTTCCATGGAGTAAGAGCCGTTGCTGGGCACGTGATTATGACATTAATATTCATTGATTTGTCGCTACAGCTAAAAGTATTGGTCGGAGAGCAACGCGGTTTGCACCATTCGATTTGTCGTCACAAAATACGTCGGATTAGCCTCTTACCAGCAGCACTGGAACAGTTTTTCCACTTTTGCATTTTTGCCTGGTCTTTTTGTTAATTGAAATCGGCTACACTGTACTCTGTACAATCGCGACTGGTCATTACTATATTCAACTTTTGACTATAAGTTATGTGCCCTTCGGTAGCCCAGAAGACGTGAAATCTTTGGGCTAAGCCCATTTAACTCACCCAGCAATTGTCTTACTTCTAAGTGCAAGACAATCTCAATGTCTTTATCTACGTGTAGAAAAACCACACCATTTGTACATAAAAAACACAAGGTACTTGATACAGTCTGCTGTAAAAAGTACAACTGAACATTGACCCACTTCAGTAAGGTGCCAAAAGATGCGGAATTGAGCCAGGCATCGGCAGCTGTTAAAAAATTGTAAAGTTCCCTGGTTTCCATGGAGTAAGAGCCGTTGCTGGGCACGTGATTATGACATAAATGATCATTCAATTGTCACTACAGCCAAACGTATTGGTCGGAGAGGAACGCGGTTTGCACCATTCGATTTCTCGTCACAAAATACGTCGGATTAGCCTCTTACCAGCAGCACTGGAACAGTTTTTCCACTTTTGCATTTTTACCTGGTCTTTTTGTTAATTGAAATCGGCTACACTGTACTCTGTACAATCGCGACTGGTCATTACTATATTTAACTTTTGACTATAAGTTATGTGCCCTTCGGTAGCCCAGAAGATCTAAAAATCTTTGGGGTAAGCCCATTTAACTCACCCAGCAATTGCCTTACTTCTAAGTGCAAGACAATCTCAATGTCTTTATCTACGTGTAGAAAAACCACACCATTTGTACGTGTTAAACACAAGGTACTTGATACAGTCTGCTGTAAAAAATTCAACTGAACACTGACCAACTTCAGTAAGGTGCCAAAAGATGCGGAATTGAGCCAGGCATCGGCAGCTGTTAAAAAATTGCAAATTTCCCTGGTTTCCATGGAGTAAGAGCCGTTGCCGGGCACATGATTATGACATAAATGATCATTCAATTGTCGCTACAGCCAAAAGTATTGGTCGGAGAGCAACGCGGTTTGCACCATTCGATTTGTCGTCACAAAATACGTCGGATTAGCCTCTTACCAGCAGCACTGGAACAGTTTTTCCACTTTTGCGTTTTTGCCTGGTCTTTTTGTTAATTGAAATCGGCTACACTGTACTCTGTACAATCGCGACTGGTCATTACTATATTCAACTTTTGACTATAAGTTATGTGCCCTTCGGTAGCCCAGAAGACCTGAAATCTTTGGGCTAAGCCCATTTAACTCACCCAGCAATTGCCTTACTTCTAAGTGCAAGACAATCTCAATGTCTTTATCTACGTGTAGAAAAACCACACCATTTGTACGTGAGAAACACAAGGTACTGGATACAGTCTGCTGTAAAAAGTACAACTGAACACTGACCAACTTCAGTAAGGTGCCAAAAGATGCGGAATTGAGCCAGGCATCGGCAGCTGTTGAAAAATTGCAAATTTCCCTGGTTTCCATGGAGTAAGAGCCGTTGCTGGGCACGTGATTATGACATAAATGATCATTCAATTGTCGCTACAGCCAAAAGTATTGGTCGGAGAGCAACGCGGTTTGCACCATTCGATTTCTCGTCACAAAATACGTCGGATTAGCCTCTTACCAGCAGCACTGGAACAGTTTTTCCACTTTTGCATTTTTGCCTGGTCTTTTTGTTAATTGAAATCGGCTACACTGTACTCTGTACAATCGCGACTGGTCATTACTATATTCAACTTTTGACTATAAGTTATGTGCCCTTCGGTAGCCCAGAAGACGTCAAATCTTTGGGCTAAGCCCATTTAACTCACCCAGCAATTGCCTTACTTCTAAGTGCAAGACAATCTCAATGTCTTTATCTACGTGTACAAAAACCACACCATTTGTACATGAAAAACACAAGGTACTTGATACAGTCTGCTGTAAAAAGTACAACTAAACACTGACTCACTTCAGTAAGGTGCCAAAAGATGCGGAATTGAGCCAGGCATCGGCAGCTGTTTAAAAATTTCCAATTTCCCTGGTTTCCATGGAGTAAGAGCCGTTGCTGGGCACGTGATTATGATATAAATGATCATTCAATTGTCGCTACAGCCAAACGTATTGGTCGGAGAGCAACGCGGATTGCACCATTCGATTTCTCGTCACAAAATACGTCGGATTAGCCTCTTACCAGCAGCACAGGAACAGTTTTTCCACTTTAGCATTTTTGCCTGGTCTTTTTGTTAATTGAAATCGGCTACACTGTACTCTGTACAATCGCGACTGGTCATTACTATATTCAACTTTTGACTATAAGTTATGTGCCCTTCGGTAGCCCAGAAGACCTGAAATCTTTGGGCTAAGCCCATTTAACTCACCCAGCAATTGTCTTACTTCTAAGTCCAAGACAATCTCAATGTCTTTATCTACGTGTAGAAAAACCACACCATTTGTACATAAAAAACACAAGGTACTTGATACAGTCTGCTGTAAAAAGTACAACTAAACACTGACCCACATTTATAAGGTGCCAAAAGATGCGGAATTGGGCCAGGCATCGGCAGCTGTTAAAAAATTGCAAATATCCCTGGTTTCCATGGAGTAAGAGCCGTTGCTGGGCACGTGATTATGACATCAATATTCATTGATTTGTCGCTACAGCCAAAAGTATTGGTCGGAGAGCAAGGCGGTTTGCACCATTCGATTTCTCGTCACAAAATACGTCGGATTAGCCTCTTACCAGCAGCACTGGAACAGTTTTTCCACTTTTGCATTTTTGCTTGGTCTTTTTGTTAATTGAAATCGGCTACACTGTACTCTGTACAATCGCGACTGGTCATTACTATATTCAACTTTTGACTATAAGTTATGTGCCCTTCGGTAGCCCAGAAGACGTAAACTCTTTCGGCTAAGCCCATTTAACTCACCCAGCAATTGTCTTACTTCTAAGTGCAAGACAATCTCAATGTCTTTATCTACGTGTAGAAAAACCACACCATTTGTACGTGAAAAACACAAGGTACTTGATACAGTCTGCTGTAAAAAGTACAACTGAACACTGACCCACTTCAGTAAGGTGCCAAAAGATGCAGAATTGAGCCAGGCATCGGCAGCTGTTGAAAAATTGCCAATTTCCCTGGTTTCCATGGAGTAAGAGCCGTTGCTGGGCACGTGATTATGATATAAATGATCATTCAATTGTCGCTATAGCCAAACGTATTGGTCGGAGAGCAACGCGGATTGCACCATTCGATTTCTCGTCACAAAATACGTCGGATTAGCCTCTTACCAGCAGCACTGGAACAGTTTTCGCACTTTTGCATTTTTGCCTGGTCTTTTTGTTAATTGAAATCGGCTACACTGTACTCTGTACAATCGCGACTGGTCATTAGTATATTCAACTTTTGACTATAAGTTGTGTGCCCTTCGGTAGCCCAGAAGACCTGAAATCTTTGGGCTAAGCCCATTTAACTCACCCAGCAATTGTCTTACTTCTAAGTCCAAGACAATCTCAATGTCTTTATCTACGTGTAGAAAAACCACACCATTTGTACATAAAAAACACAAGGTACTTGATACAGTCTGCTGTAAAAAGTATAACTAAACACTGACCCACATTTATAAGGTGCCAAAAGATGCGGAATTGGGCCAGGTATCGGCAGCTGTTGAAAAATTGCAAATTTCCCTGGTTTCCATGGAGTAAGAGCCGTTGCTGTGCACGTGATTATGACATAAATGATCATTCAATTGTCGCTACAGGCAAAAGTATTGGTCGGAGAGCAACGCGGATTGCACCATTCGATTTCTCGTCACAAAATACGTCGGATTAGCCTCTTACCAGCAGCACTGGAACAATTTTTCCAATTTTGCGTTTTTGCCTGGTCTTTTTGTTAATTGAAATCGGCTACACTGTACTCTGTACAATCGCGACTGGTCATTACTATATTCAACTTTTGACTATAAGTTATGTGCCCTTCGGTAGCCCAGAAGACGTCAAATCTTTGGGCTAAGCCCATTTAACTCACCCAGCAATTGCCTTACTTCTAAGTGCAAGACAATCTCAATGTCTTTATCTACGTGTAGATAAACCACACCATTTGTACGTGATAAACACAAGGTACTTGATACAGTCTGCTGTAAAAAGTACAACTGAACACTGACCCACTTCAGTAAGGTGCCAAAAGATGCGGAATTGAGCCAGGCATCGGCAGCTGTTGAAAAATTGCAAATATCCCTGATTTCCATGGAGTAAGAGCCGTTGCTGGGCACGTGATTATGACATAAATGATCATTCAATTGTCACTACAGCCAAAAGTATTGGTCGGAGAGCAACGCGGTATGCACCATTCAATTTCTCGTCACAAAATACGTCGGATTAGCCTCTTACCAGCAGCACTGGAACAGTTTTCGCACTTTTGCATTTTTGCCTGGTCTTTTTGTTAATTGAAATCGGCTACACTGTACTCTGTACAATCGCGACTGGTCATTACTATATTTAACTTTTGACTATAAGTTATGTGCCCTTCGGTAGCCCAGAAGACGTCAAATCTTTGGGCTAAGCCCATTTAACTCACCCAGCAATTGTCTTACTTCTAAGTCCAAGACAATCTCAATGTCTTTATCTACGTGTAGAAAAACCACACCATTTGTACGTGAAAAACACAAGGTACTTGATACAGTCTGCTGTAAAAAGTACAACTAAACACTGACCCACATTTATAAGGTGCCAAAAGGTGCGGGATTGGGCCAGGCATCGGCAGCTGTAAAAAAATTGCAAATATCCCTGGTTTCCATGGAGTAAGAGCCGTTGCTGGGCACGTGATTATGACATTAATATTCATTGATTTGTCGCTACAGCCAAAAGTATTGGTCGGAGAGCAACGCGGTTTGCACCATTCGATTTGTCGTCACAAAATACGTCGGATTAGCCTCTTACCAGCAGCACTGGAACAGTTTTTCCACTTTTGCATTTTTGCCTGGTCTTTTTGTTAATTGAAATCGGCTACACTGTACTCTGTACAATCGCGACTGGTCATTACTATATTCAACTTTTGACTATAAGTTATGTGCCCTTCGGTAGCCCAGAAGACGTGAAATCTTTGGGCTAAGCCCATTTAACTCACCCAGCAATTGTCTTACTTCTAAGTGCAAGACAATCTCAATGTCTTTATCTACGTGTAGAAAAACCACACCATTTGTACATAAAAAACACAAGGTACTTGATACAGTCTGCTGTAAAAAGTACAACTGAACATTGACCCACTTCAGTAAGGTGCCAAAAGATGCGGAATTGAGCCAGGCATCGGCAGCTGTTGAAAAATTGCCAATTTCCCTGGTTTCCATGGAGTAAGAGCCGTTGCTGGGCACGTGATTATGACATAAATGATCATTCAATTGTCACTACAGCCAAAAGTATTGGTCGGAGAGCAACGCGGTTTGCACCATTCGATTTCTCGTCACAAAATACGTCGGATTAGCCTCTTACCAGCAGCACTGGAACAGTTTTTCCACTTTTGCATTTTTACCTGGTCTTTTTGTTAATTGAAATCGGCTACATTGTACTCTGTACAATCGCGACTGGTCATTACTATATTCAACTTTTGACTATAAGTTATGTGCCCTTCGGTAGCCCAGAAGATCTAAAAATCTTTGGGCTAAGCCCATTTAACTCACCCAGCAATTGCCTTACTTCTAAGTGCAAGACAATCTCAATGTCTTTATCTACGTGTAGAAAAACCACACCATTTGTACGTGTTAAACACAAGGTACTTGATACAGTCTGCTGTAAAAAATTCAACTGAACACTGACCAACTTCAGTAAAGTGCCAAAAGATGCGGAATTGAGCCAGGCATCGGCAGCTGTTGAAAAATTGCAGAGCCGTTGCTGGGCACATGATTATGACATAAATGATCATTCAATTGTCGCTACAGCCAAAAGTATTGGTCGGAGAGCAACGCGGTTTGCACCATTCGATTTCTCGTCACAAAATACGTCGGATTAGCCTCTTACCAGCAGCACTGGAACAGTTTTTCCACTTTTGCATTTTTGCCTGGTCTTTTTGTTAATTGAAATCGGCTACACTGTACTCTGTACAATCGCGACTGGTCATTACTATATTCAACTTTTGACTATAAGTTATGTGCCCTTCGGTAGCCCAGAAGACGTCAAATCTTTGGGCTAAGCCCATTTAACTCACCCAGCAATTGCCTTACTTCTAAGTGCAAGACAATCTCAATGTCTTTATCTACGTGTACAAAAACCACACCATTTGTACATGAAAAACACAAGGTACTTGATACAGTCTGCTGTAAAAAGTACAACTAAACACTGACTCACTTCAGTAAGGTGCCAAAAGATGCGGAATTGAGCCAGGCATCGGCAGCTGTTGAAAAATTTCCAATTTCCCTGGTTTCCATGGAGTAAGAGCCGTTGCTGGGCACGTGATTATGATATAAATGATCATTCAATTGTCGCTACAGCCAAACGTATTGGTCGGAGAGCAACGCGGATTGCACCATTCGATTTCTCGTCACAAAATACGTCGGATTAGCCTCTTACCAGCAGCACAGGAACAGTTTTTCCACTTTTGCATTTTTGCCTGGTCTTTTTGTTAATTGAAATCGGCTACACTGTACTCTGTACAATCGCGACTGGTCATTACTATATTCAACTTTTGACTATAAGTTATGTGCCCTTCGGTAGCCCAGAAGACCTGAAATCTTTGGGCTAAGCCCATTTAACTCACCCAGCAATTGTCTTACTTCTAAGTCCAAGACAATCTCAATGTCTTTATCTACGTGTAGAAAAACCACACCATTTGTACATAAAAAACACAAGGTACTTGATACAGTCTGCTGTAAAAAGTACAACTAAACACTGACCCACATTTATAAGGTGCCAAAAGATGCGGAATTGGGCCAGGCATCGGCAGCTGTTAAAAAATTGCAAATATCCCTGGTTTCCATGGAGTAAGAGCCGTTGCTGGGCACGTGATTATGACATCAATATTCATTGATTTGTCGCTACAGCCAAAAGTATTGGTCGGAGAGCAAGGCGGTTTGCACCATTCGATTTCTCGTCACATAATACGTCGGATTAGCCTCTTACCAGCAGCACTGGAACAGTTTTTCCACTTTTGCATTTTTGCTTGGTCTTTTTGTTAATTGAAATCGGCTACACTGTACTCTGTACAATCGCGACTGGTCATTACTATATTCAACTTTTGACTATAAGTTATGTGCCCTTCGGTAGCCCAGAAGACGTAAACTCTTTCGGCTAAGCCCATTTAACTCACCCAGCAATTGTCTTACTTCTAAGTGCAAGACAATCTCAATGTCTTTATCTACGTGTAGAAAAACCACACCATTTGTACGTGAAAAACACAAGGTACTTGATACAGTCTGCTGTAAAAAGTACAACTGAACACTGACCCACTTCAGTAAGGTGCCAAAAGATGCAGAATTGAGCCAGGCATCGGCAGCTGTTGAAAAATTGCCAATTTCCCTGGTTTCCATGGAGTAAGAGCCGTTGCTGGGCACGTGATTATGATATAAATGATCATTCAATTGTCGCTATAGCCAAACGTATTGGTCGGAGAGCAACGCGGATTGCACCATTCGATTTCTCGTCACAAAATACGTCGGATTAGCCTCTTACCAGCAGCACTGGAACAGTTTTCGCACTTTTGCATTTTTGCCTGGTCTTTTTGTTAATTGAAATCGGCTACACTGTACTCTGTACAATCGCGACTGGTCATTAGTATATTCAACTTTTGACTATAAGTTGTGTGCCCTTCGGTAGCCCAGAAGACCTGAAATCTTTGGGCTAAGCCCATTTAACTCACCCAGCAATTGCCTTACTTCTAAGTGCAAGACAATCTCAATGTCTTTATCTACGTGTAGAAAAACCACACCATTTGTACATGAAAAACACAAGGTACTTGATACAGTCTGCTGTAAAAAGTACAACTGACCACAGACCCACATGAAAAAGGTGCCAAAAGATGCGGAATTGAGCCAGGCATCGGCAGCTGTTGAAAAATTGCAAATATCCCTGATTTCCATGGAGTAAGAGCCGTTGCTGGGCACGTGATTATGACATAAATGATCATTCAATTGTCACTACAGCCAAAAGTATTGGTCGGAGAGCAACGCGGTTTGCACCATTCGATTTCTCGTCACAAAATACGTCGGATTAGCCTCTTACCAGCAGCACTGGAACAGTTTTTCCACTTTTGCACTTTTACCTGGTCTTTTTATTAATTGAAATCGGCTACACTGTACTCTGTACAATCGCGACTGGTCATTACTATATTCAACTTTTGACTATAAGTTATGTGCCCTTCGGTAGCCCAGAAGACCTGAAATCTTTGGGCTAAGCCCATTTCACTCACCCAGCAATTGTCTTACTTCTAAGTCCAAGACAATCTCAATGTCTTTATCTACGTGTAGAAAAACCACACCATTTGTACATAAAAAACACAAGGTACTTGATACAGTCTGCTGTAAAAAGTACAACTAAACACTGACCCACATTTATAAGGTGCCAAAAGATGCGGAATTGGGCCAGGCATCGGCAGCTGTTAAAAAATTGCAAATATCCCTGGTTTCCATGGAGTAAGAGCCGTTGCTGGGCACGTGATTATGACATTAATATTCATTGATTTGTCGCTACAGCCAAAAGTATTGGTCAGAGAGCAACGCGGTTTGCACCATTCGATTTGTCGTCACAAAATACGTCGGATTAGCCTCTTACCAGCAGCACTGGAACAGTTTTTCCACTTTTGCATTTTTGCCTGGTCTTTTTGTTAATTGAAATCGGCTACACTGTACTCTGTACAATCGCGACTGGTCATTACTATATTCAACTTTTGACTATAAGTTATGTGCCCTTCGGTAGCCCAGAAGACGTGAAATCTTTGGGCTAAGCCCATTTAACTCACCCAGCAATTGTCTTACTTCTAAGTGCAAGACAATCTCAATGTCTTTATCTACGTGTAGAAAAACCACACCATTTGTACATAAAAAACACAAGGTGCTTGATACAGTCTGCTGTAAAAAGTACAACTGAACATTGACCCACTTCAGTAAGGTGCCAAAAGATGCGGAATTGAGCCAGGCATCGGCAGCTGTTAAAAAATTGTAAAGTTCCCTGGTTTCCATGGAGTAAGAGCCGTTGCTGGGCACGTGATTATGACATAAATGATCATTCAATTGTCACTACAGCCAAACGTATTGGTCGGAGAGCAACGCGGTTTGCACCATTCGATTTCTCGTCACAAAATACGTCGGATTAGCCTCTTACCAGCAGCACTGGAACAGTTTTTCCACTTTTGCATTTTTACCTGGTCTTTTTGTTAATTGAAATCGGCTACACTGTACTCTGTACAATCGCGACTGGTCATTACTATATTTAACTTTTGACTATAAGTTATGTGCCCTTCGGTAGCCCAGAAGATCTAAAAATCTTTGGGCTAAGCCCATTTAACTCACCCAGCAATTGTCTTACTTCTAAGTGCAAGACAATCTCAATGTCTTTATCTACGTGTAGAAAAACCACACCATTTGTACGTGTTAAACACAAGGTACTTGATACAGTCTGCTGTAAAAAATTCAACTGAACACTGACCAACTTCAGTAAGGTGCCAAAAGATGCGGAATTGAGCCAGGCATCGGCAGCTGTTGAAAAATTGCAAATTTCCCTGGTTTCCATGGAGTAAGAGCCGTTGCCGGGCACATGATTATGACATAAATAATCATTCAATTGTCACTACAGCCAAAAGTATTGGTCGGAGAGCAACGCGGTTTGCACCATTCGATTTCTCGTCACAAAATACGTCGGATTAGCCTCTTACCAGCAGCACTGGAACAGTTTTTCCACTTTTGCATTTTTGCCTGGTCTTTTTGTTAATTGAAATCGGCTACACTGTACTCTGTACAATCGCGACTGGTCATTACTATATTCAACTTTTGACTATAAGTTATGTGCCCTTCGGTAGCCCAGAAGACCTGAAATCTTTGGGCTAAGCCCATTTAACTCACCCAGCAATTGCCTTACTTCTAAGTGCAAGACAATCTCAATGTCTTTATCTACGTGTAGAAAAACCACACCATTTGTACATGAAAAACACAAGGTACTTGATACAGTCTGCTGTAAAAAGTACAACTGACCACAGACCCACATGAAAAAGGTGCCAAAAGATGCGGAATTGAGCCAGGCATCGGCAGCTGTTGAAAAATTGCAAATTTCCCTGGTTTCCATGGAGTAAGAGCCGTTGCTGTGGGCACGTGATTATGACATAAATGATCATTCAATTGTCGCTACAGCCAAACGTATTGGTCGGAGAGCAACGCGGATTGCACCATTTGATTTCTCGTCACAAAATACGTCGGATTAGCCTCTTACCAGCAGCACTGGAACAGTTTTTCCACTTTTGCATTTTTACCTGGTCTTTTTGTTAATTGAAATCGGCTACACTGTACTCTGTACAATCGCGACTGGTCATTACTATATTCAACTTTTGACTATAAGTTATGTGCCCTTCGGTAGCCCAGAAGACCTGAAATCTTTGGGCTAAGCCCATTTAACTCACCCAGCAATTGTCTTACTTCTAAGTCCAAGACAATCTCAATGTCTTTATCTACGTGTAGAAAAACCACACCATTTGTACGTGAAAAACACAAGGTACTTGATACAGTCTGCTGTAAAAAGTATAACTAAACACTGGCCCACATTTATAAGGTGCCAAAAGATGCGGAATTGGGCCAGGCATCGGCAGCTGTTAAAAAATTGCAAATATCCCTGGTTTCCATGGAGTAAGAGCCGTTGCTGGGCACGTGATTATGACATCAATATTCATTGATTTGTCGCTACAGCCAAAAGTATTGGTCGGAGAGCAACGCGGTTTGCACCATTCGATTTCTTGTCACAAAATACGTCGGATTAGCCTCTTAGCAGCAGCACTGGAACAGTTTTTCCACTTTTGCATTTTTGCCTGGTCTTTTTGTTAATTGAAATCGGCTACACTGTACTCTGTACAATCGCGACTGGTCATTACTATATTCAACTTTTGACTATAAGTTATGTGCCCTTCGGTAGCCCAGAAGACGTGAAATCTTTGGGCTAAGCCCATTTAACTCACCCAGCAATTGTCTTACTTCTAAGTGCAAGACAATCTCAATGTCTTTATCTACGTGTAGAAAAACCACACCATTTGTACGTGAAAAACACAAGGTACTTGATACAGTCTGCTGTAAAAAGTACAACTGAACACTGACCCACTTCAGTAAGGTGCCAACAGATGCGGAATTGAGCCAAGCATCGGCAGCTGTTGAAAAATTGCAAATTTCCCTGGTTTCCATGGAGTAAGAGCCGTTGCTGGGCACGTGATTATGACATAAATGATCATTCAATTGTCACTACAGCCAAAAGTATTGGTCGGAGAGCAACGCGGTTTGCACCATTCGATTTCTCGTCACAAAATACGTCGGATTAGCCTCTTACCAGCAGCACTGGAACAGTTTTTCCACTTTTGCACTTTTACCTGGTCTTTTTGTTAATTGAAATCGGCTACACTGTACTCTGTACAATCGCGACTGGTCATTACTATATTCAACTTTTGACTATAAGTTATGTGCCCGTCGGTAGCCCAGAAGACGTGAAATCTTTGGGCTAAGCAAATTTAACTCACCCGGCAATTGTCTTACTTCTCAGTCCAAGACAATCTCAATGTCTTTATCTACGTGTAGAAAAACCACACCATTTGTACATAAAAAAACACAAGGTACTTGATACAGTCTGCTGTAAAAAGTACAACTGACCACAGACCCACATTTATAAGGTGCCAAAAGATGCGGAATTGAGCCAGGTATCGGCAGCTGTTGAAAAATTGCCAATTTTCCTGGTTTCCATGGAGTAAGAGCCGTTGCTGTGCAAGTGATTATGACATAAATGATCATTCAATTGTCGCTACAGGCAAAAGTATTGGTCGGAGAGCAACGCGGTTTGCACCATTCGATTTGTCGTCACAAAATACGTCGGATTAGCCTCTTACCAGCAGCACTGGAACAATTTTTCCAATTTTGCATTTTTGCCTGGTCTTTTTGTTAATTGAAATCGGCTACACTGTACTCTGTACAATCGCGACTGGTCATTGCTATATTCAACTTTTGACTATAAGTTATGTGCCCTTCGGTAGCCCAGAAGACGTCAAATCTTTGGGCTAAGCCCATTTAACTCACCCAGCAATTGTCTTACTTCTAAGTCCAAGACAATCTCAATGTCTTTATCTACGTGTAGAAAAACCACACCATTTGTACGTGAAAAACACAAGGTACTTGATACAGTCTGCTGTAAAAAGTACAACTAAACACTGACCCACATTTATAAGGTGCCAAAAGGTGCGGAATCGGGCCAGGCATCGGCAGCTGTTAAAAAATTGCAAATATCCCTGGTTTCCATGGAGTAAGAGCCGTTGCTGGGCACGTGATTATGACATTAATGATCATTCAATTGTCGCTACAGCGAAACGTTTTGGTCGGAGAGCAACGCGGTTTGCACCATTCGATTTCTCGTCACAAAATACGTCGGATTAGCCTCTTACCAGCAGCACTGGAACAGTTTTTCCACTTTTGCATTTTTGCCTGGTCTTTTTGATAATTGAAATCGGCTACACTGTACTCTGTACAATCGCGACTGGTCATTACTATATTCAACTTTTGACTATAAGTTATGTGCCTTTCGGTAGCCCAGAAGACGTCAAATCTTTGGGCTAAGCCCATTTAACTCACCCAGCAATTGTCTTACTTCTAAGTGCAAGACAATCTCAATGTCTTTATCTACGTGTAGAAAAACCACACCATTTGTACGTGAGAAACACAAGGTACTTGATACAGTCTGCTGTAAAAAGTACAACTGAACACTGACCCACTTCAGTAAGGTGCCAAAAGATGCGGAATTGAGCCAGGCATCGGCAGCTGTTGAAAAATTGCAAATTTCCCTGGTTTCCATGGAGTAAGAGCCGTTGCTGGGCACGTGATTATGACATAAATGATCATTCAATTGTCACTACAGCCAAAAGTATTGGTCGGAGAGCAACGCGGTTTGCACCATTCGATTTCTCGTCACAAAATACGTCGGATTAGCCTTTTACCAGCAGCACTGGAATAGTTTTCGCACTTTTGCATTTTTGCCTGGTCTTTTTGTTAATTGAAATCGGCTACACTGTACTCTGTACAATCGCGACTGGTCATTACTATATTCAACTTTTGACTATAAGTTATGTGCCCTTCGGTAGCCCAGAAGACGTCAAATCTTTGGGCTAAGCCCATTTAACTCACCCAGCAATTGTCTTACTTCTAAGTTATTCAACTTTTGACTATAAGTTATGTGCCCTTCGGTAGCCCAGAAGACGTCAAATCTTTGGGCTAAGCCCATTTAACTCACCCAGCAATTGTCTTACTCCTAGACAATCTCAATGTCTTTATCTACGTGTAGAAAAAACCACACCATTTGTACGTGAAAAACACAAAGTACTTGATACAGTCTGCTGTAAAAAGTACAACTAAACACTGACCCACATTTATAAGGTGCCAAAAGATGCGGAATTGGGCCAGGCATCGGCAGCTGTTGAAAAATTGCCAATTTCCCTGGTTTCCATGGAGTAAGAGCCGTTGCTGGGCACGTGATTATGACATTAATGATCATTCAATTGTCGCTACAGCCAAACGTGTTGGTCGGAGAGCAACGCGGTTTGCACCATTCGATTTGTCGTCACAAAATACGTCGGATTAGCCTCTTACCAGCAGCACTGGAACAGTTTTTCCACTTTTGCATTTTTGCCTGGTCTTTTTGTTAATTGAAATCGGCTACACTGTACTCTGTACAATCGCGACTGGTCATTACTATATTCAACTTTTGACTATAAGCTATGTGCCTTTCGGTAGCCCAGAAGACGTCAAATCTTTGGGCTAAGCCCATTTAACTCACCCAGCAATTGTCTTACTTCTAAGTGCAAGACAATCTCAATGTCTTTATCTACGTGTAGAAAAACCACACCATTTGTACGTGAGAAACACAAGGTACTTGATACAGTCTGCTGTAAAAAGTACAACTGAACACTGACCCACTTCAGTAAGGTGCCAAAAGATCCGGAATTGAGCCAGGCATCGGCAGCTGTTGAAAAATTGCAAATTTCCCTGGTTTCCATGGAGTAAGAGCCGTTGCTGGGCACGTGATTATGACATAAATGATCATTCAATTGTCACTACAGCCAAAAGTATTGGTCGGAGAGCAAGGCGGTTTGCACCATTCGATTTCTCGTCACAAAATACGTCGGATTAGCCTCTTACCAGCAGCACTGGAACAGTTTTCGCACTTTTGCATTTTTGCCTGGTCTTTTTGTTAATTGAAATCGGCTACACTGTACTCTGTACAATCGCGACTGGTCATTACTATATTCAACTTTTGACTATAAGTTATGTGCCCTTCGGTAGCCCAGAAGACGTCAAATCTTTGGGCTAAGCCCATTTAACTCACCCAGCAATTGTCTTACTTCTAAGTTATTCAACTTTTGACTATAAGTTATGTGCCCTTCGGTAGCCCAGAAGACGTCAAATCTTTGGGCTAAGCCCATTTAACTCACCCAGCAATTGTCTTACTCCAAGACAATCTCAATGTCTTTATCTACGTGTAGAAAAACCACACCATTTGTACGTGAAAAACACAAGGTACTTGATACAGTCTGCTGTAAAAAGTACAACTAAACACTGACCCACATTTATAAGGTGCCAAAAGATGCGGAATTGGGCCAGGTATCGGCAGCTGTTGAAAAATTGCCAATTTTCCTGGTTTCCATGGAGTAAGAGCCGTTGCTGTGCACGTGATTATGACATAAATGATCATTCAATTGTCACTACAGCCAAAAGTATTGGTCGGAGAGCAACGCGGTTTGCACCATTCGATTTTTTGTCACAAAATACGTCGGATTAGCCTCTTACCAGCAGCACTGGAACAGTTTTCGCACTTTTGCATTTTTGCCTGGTCTTTTTGTTAATTGAAATCGGCTACACTGTACTCTGTACAATCGCGACTGGTCATTACTATATTCAACTTTTGACTATAAGTTATGTGCCCTTCGGTAGCCCAGAAGACGTCAAATCTTTGGGCTAAGCCCATTTAACTCACCCAGCAATTGCCTTACTTCTAAGTGCAAGACAATCTCAATGTCTTTGTCTACGTGTAGAAAAACCACACCATTTGTACGTGAGAAACACAAGGTTCTTGATACAGTCTGCTGTAAAAAGTACAACTGAACACTGACCCTCATCAGTAAGGTGCCAAAAGATGCGGAATTGAGCCAGGCATCGGCAGCTGTTGAAAAATTGCAAATTTCCCTGGTTTCCATGGAGTAAGAGCCGTTGCTGGGCACGTGATTATGACATAAATGATCATTCAATTGTCACTACAGCCAAAAGTATTGGTCGGAGAGCAACGCGGTTTGCACCATTCGATTTGTCGTCACAAAATACGTCGGATTAGCCTCTTACCAGCAGCACTGGAACAGTTTTCGCACTTTTGCATTTTTGCCTGGTCTTTTTGTTAATTGAAATCGGCTACACTGTACTCTGTACAATCGCGACTGGTCATTACTATATTCAACTTTTGACTATAAGTTATGTGCCCTTCGGTAGCCCAGAAGACCTGAAATCTTTGGGCCAAGCCCATTTAACTCACCCAGCAATTGTCTTACTTCTAAGTCCAAGACAATCTCAATGTCTTTATCTACGTGTAGAAAAACCACACCATTTGTACGTGAAAAACACAAGGTACTTGATACAGTCTGCTGTAAAAAGTACAACTGACCACAGACCCACATGAATAAGGTGCCAAAAGATGCGGAATTGAGCCAGGCATCGGCAGCTGTTGAAAAATTGCAAATTTCCCTGGTTTCCATGGAGTAAGAGCCGTTGCTGTGCACGTGATTATGACATAAATGATCATTCAATTGTCGCTACAGGCAAAAGTATTGGTCGGAGAGCAACGCGGTTTGCACCATTCGATTTCTCGTCACAAAATACGTCGGATTACCCTCTTACCAGCAGCACTGGAACAGTTTTTCCAATTTTGCGTTTTTGCCTGGTCGTTTTGTTAATTGAAATCGGCTACACTGTACTCTGTACAATCGCGACTGGTCATTACTATATTCAACTTTTGCCTATAAGTTATGTGCCATTCGGTAGCCCAGAAGATCTGAAATCTTTGGGCTAAGCCCATTTAACTCACCCAGCAATTGCCTTACTTCTAAGTCCAAGACAATCTCAATGTCTTTATCTACGTGTAGAAAAACCACACCATTTGTACATAAAAATCACAAGGTACTTGATACAGTCTGCTGTAAAAAGTACAACTAAACACTGACCCACATTTATAAGGTGCCAAAAGATGCGGAATTGGGCCAGGCATCGGCAGCTGTTGAAAAATTGCCAATTTCCCTGGTTTCCATGGAGTAAGAGCCGTTGCTGTGCACGTGATTATGACATAAATGATCATTCAATTGTCACTACAGCCAAAAGTATTGGTCGGAGAGCAACGCGGTTTGCACCATTCGATTTCTCGTCACAAAATACGTCGGATTAGCCTCTTACCAGCAGCACTGGAGCAGTTTTTCCAGTTTTGCACTTTTACCTGATCTTTTTGTTAATTGAAATCGGCTACACGGTACTCTGTACAATCGCGACTGGTCATTACTATATTCAACTTTTGACTATAAGTTATGTGCCCTTCGGTAGCCCAGAAGACCTGAAATCTTTGGGCTAAGCAAATTTAACTCACCCGGCAATTGTCTTACTTCTCAGTCCAAGACAATCTCAATGTCTTTATCTACGTGTAGAAAAACCACACCATTTGTACATAAAAAACACAAGGTACTTGATACAGTCTGCTGTAAAAAGTACAACTGACCACAGACCCACATTTATAAGGTGCCAAAAGATGCGGAATTGAGCCAGGTATCGGCAGCTGTTGAAAAATTGCCAATTTTCCTGGTTTCCATGGAGTAAGAGCCGTTGCTGTGCACGTGATTATGACATAAATGATCATTCAATTGTCGCTACAGGCAAAAGTATTGGTCGGAGAGCAACGCGGTTTGCACCATTCGATTTGTCGTCACAAAATACGTCGGATTAGCCTCTTACCAGCAGCACTGGAACAGTTTTCGCACTTTTGCATTTTTGCCTGGTCTTTTTGTTAATTGAAATCGGCTACACTGTACTCTGTACAATCGCGACTGGTCATTACTATATTCAACTTTTGACTATAAGTTATGTGCCCTTCGGTAGCCCAGAAGACGTCAAATCTTTGGGCTAAGCCCATTTAACTCACCCAGCAATTGTCTTACTTCTAAGTTATTCAACTTTTGACTATAAGTTATGTGCCCTTCGGTAGCCCAGAAGACGTCAAATCTTTGGGCTTAAGCCCATTTAACTCACCCAGCAATTGTCTTACTCCAAGACAATCTCAATGTCTTTATCTACGTGTAGAAAAACCACACCATTTGTACGTGAAAAACACAAGGTACTTGATACAGTCTGCTGTAAAAAGTACAACTAAACACTGACCCACATTTATAAGGTGCCAAAAGATGCGGAATTGGGCCAGGTATCCGGCAGCTGTTGAAAAATTGCCAATTTCCTGGTTTCCATGGAGTAAGAGCCGTTGCTGTGCACGTGATTATGACATAAATGATCATTCAATTGTCACTACAGCAAAAGTATTGGTCGGAGAGCAACGCGGTTTGCACCATTCGATTTTTTGTCACAAATACGTCGGATTAGCCTCTTACCAGCAGCACTGGAACAGTTTTCGCACTTTTGCATTTTTGCCTGGTCTTTTTGTTAATTGAAATCGGCTACACTGTACTCTGTACAATCGCGACTGGTCATTACTATATTCAACTTTTGACTATAAGTTATGTGCCCTTCGGTAGCCCAGAGACGTCAAATCTTTGGGCTAAGCCCATTTAACTCACCCAGCAATTGCCTTACTTCTAAGTGCAAGACAATCTCAATGTCTTTGTCTACGTGTAGAAAAATCCACCACCATTTGTACGTGAGAAACACAAGGTTCTTGATACAGTCTGCTGTAAAAAGTACAACTGAACACTGACCCTCATCAGTAAGGTGCCAAAAAGATGCGGAATTGAGCCAGGCATCGGCAGCTGTTGAAAAATTGCAAATTTCCCTGGTTTCCATGGAGTAAGAGCCGTTGCTGGGCACGTGATTATGACATAAATGATCATTCAATTGTCACTACAGCCAAAAGTATTGGTCGGAGAGCAACGCGGTTTGCACCATTCGATTTGTCGTCACAAAATACGTCGGATTAGCCTCTTACCAGCAGCACTGGAACAGTTTTCGCACTTTTGCATTTTTTGCCTGGTCTTTTTGTTAATTGAAATCGGCTACACTGTACTCTGTACAATCGCGACTGGTCAATTACTATATTCAACTTTTGACTATAAGTTATGTGCCCTTCGGTAGCCCAGAAGACCTGAAATCTTTGGGCCAAGCCCATTTAACTCACCCAGCAATTTGTCTTACTTCTAAGTCCAAGACAATCTCAATGTCTTTATCCTACGTGTAGAAAAACCACACCATTTGTACGTGAAAAACACAAGGTACTTGATACAGTCTGCTGTAAAAAGTACAACTGACCCACATGAATAAGGTGCCAAAAGATGCGGAATTGAGCCAGGCATCGGCAGCTGTTGAAAAATTGCAAATTTCCCTGGTTTCCATGGAGTAAGAGCCGTTGCTGTGCACGTGATTATGACATAAATGATCATTCAATTGTCGCTACAGGCAAAAGTATTGGTCGGAGAGCAACGCGGTTTGCACCATTCGATTTCTCGTCACAAAATACGTCGGATTACCCTCTTACCAGCAGCACTGGAACAGTTTTTCCAATTTTGCGTTTTTGCCTGGTCGTTTTGTTAATTGAAATCGGCTACACTGTACTCTGTACAATCGCGGACTGGTCATTACTATATTCAACTTTTGCCTATAAGTTATGTGCCATTCGGTAGCCCAGAAGATCTGAAATCTTTGGGCTAAGCCCATTTAACTCACCCAGCAATTGCCTTACTTCTAAGTCCAAGACAATCTCAATGTCTTTATCTACGTGTAGAAAAACCACACCATTTGTACATAAAAATCACAAGGTACTTGATACAGTCTGCTGTAAAAAGTACAACTAAACACTGACCCACATTTATAAGGTGCCAAAAGATGCGGAATTGGGCCAGCATCGGCAGCTGTTGAAAAATTGCCAATTTCCCTGGTTTCCATGGAGTAAGAGCCGTTGCTGGGCACGTGATTATGACATAAATGATCATTCAATTGTCACTACAGCCAAAAGTATTGGTCGGAGAGCAACGCGGTTTGCACCATTCGATTTCTCGTCACAAAATACGTCGGATTAGCCTCTTCCAGCAGCACTGGGAGCAGTTTTTCCAGTTTTGCACTTTTACCTGATCTTTTTGTTAATTGAAATCGGCTACACGGTACTCTGTACAATCGCGACTGGTCATTACTATATTCAACTTTTGACTATAAGTTATGTGCCCTTCGGTAGCCCAGAAGACCTGAAATCTTTGGGCTAAGCAAATTTAACTCACCCGGCAATTGTCTTACTTCTCAGTCCAAGACAATCTCAATGTCTTTATCTACGTGTAGAAAAACCCACACCATTTGTACATAAAAAACACAAGGGGTACTTGATACAGTCTGCTGTAAAAAGTACAACTGACCACAGACCCACATTTATAAGGTGCCAAAAGATGCGAATTGAGCCAGGTATCGGCAGCTGTTGAAAAATTGCCAATTTTCCTGGTTTCCATGGAGTAAGAGCCGTTGCTGTGCACGTGATTATGACATAAATGATCATTCAATTGTCGCTACAGGCAAAAGTATTGGTCGGAGAGCAACGCGGTTTGCGACCATTCGATTTGTCGTCACAAAATACGTCGGATTAGGCCTCTTACCAGCAGCACTGGAACAATTTTTCCAATTTTGCATTTTTGCCTGGTCTTTTTGTTAATTGAAATCGGCTACACTGTACTCTGTACAATCGCGACTGGTCCATTGCTATATTCAACTTTTGACTATAAGTTATGTGCCCTTCGGTAGCCCAGAAGACGTCAAATCTTTGGGCTAAGCCCATTTAACTCACCCAGCAATTGTCTTACTTCTAAGTGCAAGACAATCTCAATGTCTTTATCTACGTGTAGAAAAACCACACCATTTGTACGTGAAAAACACAAGGTACTTGATACAGTCTGCTGTAAAAAGTACAACTAAACACTGACCCACATTTATAAGGTGCCAAAAGGTGCGGAATTGGGCCAGGCATCGGCAGCTGTTAAAAAATTGCAAATATCCCTGGTTTCCATGGAGTAAGAGCCGTTGCTGGGCACGTGATTATGACATTAATGATCATTCAATTGTCGCTACAGCGAAACGTTTTGGTCGGAGAGCAACGCGGTTTGCACCATTCGATTTCTCGTCACAAAATACGTCGGATTAGCCTCTTACCAGCAGCACTGGAACAGTTATTCCACTTTTGCATTTTTGCCTGGTCTTTTTGATAATTGAAATCGGCTACACTGTACTCTGTACAATCGCGACTGGTCATTACTATATTCAACTTTTGACTATAAGTTATGTGCCTTCGGTAGCCCAGAAGACGTCAAATCTTTGGGCTAAGCCCATTTAACTCACCCAGCAATTGTCTTACTTCTAAGTGCAAGACAATCTCAATGTCTTTATCTACGTGTAGAAAAAACCACACCATTTGTACGTGAGAAACACAAGGTACTTGATACAGTCTGCTGTAAAAGTACAACTGAACACTGACCCACTTCAGTAAGGTGCCAAAAGATGCGGAATTGAGCCAGGCATCGGCAGCTGTTGAAAATTGCAAATTTCCCTGGTTTCCATGGAGTAAGAGCCGTTGCTGGCACGTGATTATGACATAAATGATCATTCAATTGTCACTACACCAAAGGGATTGGTCGGAGAGAAGGCGGTTTGCACCATTCGATTTCTCGTCACAAAATACGTCGGATTAGCCTCTTACCAGCAGCACTGGAACAGTTTTCGCACTTTTGCATTTTTGCCTGGTCTTTTGTTAATTGAAATCGACTACACTGTACTCTGTACAATCGCGACTGGTCATTACTATATTTAACTTTTGACTATAAGTTATGTGCCCTTCGGTAGCCCAGAAGACGTCAAATCTTTGGGCTAAGCCCATTTAACTCACCCAGCAATTGTCTTACTTCTAAGTTATTCAACTTTTGACTATAAGTTATGTGCCCTTCGGTAGCCCAGAAGACGTCAAATCTTGGGCTAAGCCCATTTAACTCACCCAGCAATTGTCTTACTCCAAGACAATCTCAATGTCTTTATCTACCGTGTAGAAAACCACACCATTTGTACGTGAAAATTACAAGGTACTTGATACAGTCCTGCTGTAAAAAGTACAACTAAACACTGACCCACATTTATAAGGTGCCAAAAGATGCGGAATTGGGCCAGGCATCGGCAGCTGTTGAAAAATTGCCAATTTCCCTGGTTTCCATGGAGTAAGAGCCGTTGCTGGGCACGTGATTATGACATTAATGATCATTCAATTGTCGCTACAGCCAAACGTTTTGGTCGGAGAGCAACGCGGTTTGCACCATTCGATTTCTCGTCACAAAAATACGTCGGATTAGCCTCTTACCAGCAGCACTGGAACAGTTTTTCCACTTTTGCATTTTTGCCTGGTCTTTTTGTTAATTGAAATCGGCTACACTGTACTCTGTACAATCGCGACTGGTCATTACTATATTCAACTTTTGACTATAAGTTATGTGCCTTTCGGTAGCCCAGAAGACGTCAAATCTTTGGGCTAAGCCCATTTAACTCACCCAGCAATTGTCTTACTTCTAAGTGCAAGACAATCTCAATGTCTTTATCTACGTGTAGAAAAACCACACCATTTGTACGTGAGAAACACAAGGTACTTGATACAGTCTGCTGTAAAAAGTACAACTGAACACTGACCCACTTCAGTAAGGTGCCAAAAGATGCGGAATTGAGCCAGGCATCGGCAGCTGTTGAAAAATTGCAAATTTCCCTGGTTTCCATGGAGTAAGAGCCGTTGCTGGGCACGTGATTATGACATAAATGATCATTCAATTGTCACTACAGCCAAAAGTATTGGTCGGAGAGCAAGGCGGTTTGCACCATTGGATTTCTCGTCACAAAATACGTCGGATTAGCCTCTTACCAGCAGCACTGGAACAGTTTTCGCACTTTTGCATTTTTGCCTGGTCTTTTTGTTAATTGAAATCGACTACACTGTACTCTGTACAATCGCGACTGGTCATTACTATATTCAACTTTTGACTATAAGTTATGTGCCCTTCGGTAGCCCAGAAGACGTCAAATCTTTGGGCTAAGCCCATTTAACTCACCCAGCAATTGTCTTACTTCTAAGTTATTCAACTTTTGACTATAAGTTATGTGCCCTTCGGTAGCCCAGAAGACGTCAAATCTTTGGGCTAAGCCCATTTAACTCACCCAGCAATTGTCTTACTCCAAGACAATCTCAATGTCTTTATCTACGTGTAGAAAAACCACACCATTTGTACGTGAAAAACACAAGGTACTTGATACAGTCTGCTGTAAAAAGTACAACTAAACACTGACCCACATTGATAAGGTGCCAAAAGATGCGGAATTGGGCCAGGTATCGGCAGCTGTTGAAAAATTGCCAATTTCCCTGGTTTCCATGGAGTAAGAGCCGTTGCTGTGCACGTGATTATGACATAAATGATCATTCAATTGTCACTACAGCCAAAAGTATTGGTCGGAGAGCAACGCGGTTTGCACCATTCGATTTTTTGTCACAAAATACGTCGGATTAGCCTCTTACCAGCAGCACTGGAACAGTTTTCGCACTTTTGCATTTTTGCCTGGTCTTTTTGTTAATTGAAATCGGCTACACTGTACTCTGTACAATCGCGACTGGTCATTACTATATTCAACTTTTGACTATAAGTTATGTGCCCTTCGGTAGCCCAGAAGACGTCAAATCTTTGGGCTAAGCCCATTTAACTCACCCAGCAATTGCCTTACTTCTAAGTGCAAGACAATCTCAATGTCTTTGTCTACGTGTAGAAAAACCACACCATTTGTACGTGAGAAACACAAGGTTCTTGATACAGTCTGCTGTAAAAAGTACAACTGAACACTGACCCACTTCAGTAAGGTGCCAAAAGATGCGGAATTGAGCCAGGCATCGGCAGCTGTTGAAAAATTGCAAATTTCCCTGGTTTCCATGGAGTAAGAGCCGTTGCTGGGCACGTGATTATGACATAAATGATCATTCAATTGTCACTACAGCCAAAAGTATTGGTCGGAGAGCAACGCGGTTTGCACCATTCGATTTGTCGTCACAAAATACGTCGGATTAGCCTCTTACCAGCAGCACTGGAACAGTTTTCGCACTTTTGCATTTTTGCCTGGTCTTTTTGTTAATTGAAATCGGCTACACTGTACTCTGTACAATCGCGACTGGTCATTACTATATTCAACTTTTGACTATAAGTTATGTGCCCTTCGGTAGCCCAGAAGACCTGAAATCTTTGGGCCAAGCCCATTTAACTCACCCAGCAATTGTCTTACTTCTAAGTCCAAGACAATCTCAATGTCTTTATCTACGTGTAGAAAAACCACACCATTTGTACGTGAAAAACACAAGGTACTTGATACAGTCTGCTGTAAAAAGTACAACTGACCACAGACCCACATGAATAAGGTGCCAAAAGATGCGGAATTGAGCCAGGCATCGGCAGCTGTTGAAAAATTGCAAATTTCCCTGGTTTCCATGGAGTAAGAGCCGTTGCTGTGCACGTGATTATGACATAAATGATCATTCAATTGTCGCTACAGGCAAAAGTATTGGTCGGAGAGCAACGCGGTTTGCACCATTCGATTTCTCGTCACAAAATACGTCGGATTACCGTCTTACCAGCAGCACTGGAACAGTTTTCGCACTTTTGCGTTTTTGCCTGGTCTTTTTGTTAATTGAAATCGGCTACACTGTACTCTGTACAATCGCGACTGGTCATTACTATATTCAACTTTTGCCTATAAGTTATGTGCCATTCGGTAGCCCAGAAGATCTGAAATCTTTGGGCTAAGCCCATTTAACTCACCCAGCAATTGCCTTACTTCTAAGTCCAAGACAATCTGAATGTCTTTATCTACGTGTAGAAAAACCACACCATTTGTACATAAAAAACACAAGGTACTTGATACAGTCTGCTGTAAAAAGTACAACTAAACACTGACCCACATTTATAAGGTGCCAAAAGATGCGGAATTGGGCCAGGCATTCGGCAGCTCGTTGAAAAATTGCCAATTTCCCTGGTTTCCATGGAGTTAAGGAGCGTTGCTGTGCACGTGATTATGACATAAATGATCATTCAGTTGTCGCTACAGGCAAAAGTATTGGGTCGGAGAGCAACGCGGTTTGCACCATTCGATTCTCGTCACAAAATACGTCGGATTAGCCTCTTACCAGCAGCACTGGAACAGTTTTCGCACTTTTGCATTTTTTGCCTGGTCTTTTGTTAATTGAAATCGGCTACACTGTACTCTGTACAATCGCGACTGGTCATTACTATATTCAACTTTTGACTATAAGTTATGTGCCTTTCGGTAGCCCAGAAGACCTGAAATCTTTGGGCTAAGCCCATTTAACTCACCCAGCAATTGTCTTACTTCTAAGTGCAAGACAATCTCAATGTCTTTATCTACGTGTAGAAAAACCACACCATTTGTACGTGAGAAACACAAGGTACTTGATACAGTCTGCTGTAAAAAGTACAACTGAACACTGACCCACTTCAGTAAGGTGCCAAAAGATGCGGAATTGAGCCAGGCATCGGCAGCTGTTGAAAAATTGCAAATTTCCCTGGTTTCCATGGAGTAAGAGCCGTTGCTGGGCACGTGATTATGACATAAATGATCATTCAATTGTCACTACAGCCAAAAGTATTGGTCGGAGAGCAAGGCGGTTTGCACCATTCGATTTCTCGTCACAAAATACGTCGGATTAGCCTCTTACCAGCAGCACTGGAACAGTTTTCGCACTTTTGCATTTTTGCCTGGTCTTTTTGTTAATTGAAATCGGCTACATTGTACTCTGTACAATCGCGACTGGTCATTACTATATTCAACTTTTGACTATAAGTTATGTGCCCTTCGGTAGCCCAGAAGACCTGAAATCTTTGGGCTAAGCCCATTTAACTCACCCAGCAATTGTCTTACTTCTAAGTTATTCAACTTTTGACTATAAATTATGTGCCCTTCGGTAGCCCAGAAGACGTCAAATCTTTGGGCTAAGCCCATTTAACTCACCCAGCAATTGTCTTACTCCAAGACAATCTCAATGTCTTTATCTACGTGTAGAAAAACCACACCATTTGTACGTGAAAAACACAAGGTACTTGATACAGTCTGCTGTAAAAAGTACAACTAAACACTGACCCACATTTATAAGGTGCCAAAAGATGCGGAATTGGGCCAGGTATCGGCAGCTGTTGAAAAATTGCCAATTTCCCTGGTTTCCATGGAGTAAGAGCCGTTGCTGGGCACGTGATTATGACATAAATGATCATTCAATTGTCACTACAGCCAAAAGTATTGGTCGGAGAGCAACGCGGTTTGCACCATTCGATTTTTTGTCACAAAATACGTCGGATTAGCCTCTTACCAGCAGCACTGGAACAGTTTTCGCACTTTTGCATTTTTGCCTGGTCTTTTTGTTAATTGAAATCGGCTACACTGTACTCTGTACAATCGCGACTGGTCATTACTATATTCAACTTTTGACTATAAGTTATGTGCCCTTCGGTAGCCCAGAAGACGTCAAATCTTTGGGCTAAGCCCATTTAACTCACCCAGCAATTGCCTTACTTCTAAGTGCAAGACAATCTCAATGTCTTTGTCTACGTGTAGAAAAACCACACCATTTGTACGTGAGAAACACAAGGTTCTTGATACAGTCTGCTGTAAAAAGTACAACTGAACACTGACCCACTTCAGTAAGGTGCCAAAAGATGCGGAATTGAGCCAGGCATCGGCAGCTGTTGAAAAATTGCCAATTTCCCTGGTTTCCATGGAGTAAGAGCCGTTGCTGGGCACGTGATTATGACATAAATGATCATTCAATTGTCACTACAGCCAAAAGTATTGGTCGGAGAGCAACGCGGTTTGCACCATTCGATTTGTCGTCACAAAATACGTCGGATTAGCCTCTTACCAGCAGCACTGGAACAGTTTTCGCACTTTTGCATTTTTGCCTGGTCTTTTTGTTAATTGAAATCGGCTACACTGTACTCTGTACAATCGCGACTGGTCATTACTATATTCAACTTTTGACTATAAGTTATGTGCCCTTCGGTAGCCCAGAAGACCTGAAATCTTTGGGCCAAGCCCATTTAACTCACCCAGCAATTGTCTTACTTCTAAGTGCAAGACAATCTCAATGTCTTTATCTACGTGTAGAAAAACCACACCATTTGTACGTGAAAAACACAAGGTACTTGATACAGTCTGCTGTAAAAATGAACACTGACTCACTTCAGTAAGGTGCCAAAAGATGCGGAATTGAGACAGGCATCGGCAGCTGTTGAAAAATTGCAAATTTCCCTGGTTTCCATTGAGTAAGAGCCGTTGCAGGGCACGTGATTATGACATAAATGATCATTCAATTGTCACTACAGCCAAAAGTATTGGTCGGAGAGCAACGCGGTTTGCACCATTCGATTGTCGTCACAAAAATACGTCGGATTAGCCTCTTACCAAGCAGCATTGGAACAGTTTTCCACTTTTGTATTTTTACCTGGTCTTTTTGTTAATTGAAATCGGCTACACTGTACTCTGTACAATCGCGACTGGTCATTACTATATTCAACTTTTCACTATAAGTTATGTGCCCTTTGGTAGCCCAGAAGACCTGAAATCTTTGGGCCAAGCCCATTCAACTCACCAGCAATTGTCTCACTTCTAAGTCCAAGACAATCTCAATGTCTTTATCTACGTGTAGAAAAACCACACCATTTGTACGTGATAAACACAAGGTACTTGATACAGTCTGCTGTAAAAAGAACAACTGAACACTGACCCACTTCAGTAAGGTGCCAAAAGATGCGGAATTGAGCCAGGCATCGGTAGCTGTTGAAAAATTGCAAATTTCCCTGGTTTCCATGGAGCAAGAGCCGTTGCTGGGCACGTGATTATGACATAAATAATCATGCAATTGTCGCTACAGCCAAAAGTATTGGTCGGAGAGCAACGCGGTTTGCACCATTCGATTTCTCGTCACAAAATACGTCGGATTAGCCTCTTACCAACAGCACTGGAACAGTTTTTCCACTTTTGCATTTTTGCCTGGTCTTTTTGTTAATGAAATCGGCTACACTGTACTCTGTACAATCGCGACTGGTCATTACTATATTCCAACTTTTGACTATAAGTTATGTGCCCTTCGGTAGCCCAGAAGACCTGAAATCTTTGGGCTAAGCCCATTTAACTCACCCAACAATTGCCTTACTTCTAAGTGCAAGACAATCTCAATGTCTTTATCTACGTGTAGAAAAACCACACCATTTGTACGTGAGAAACACAAGGTACTTGATACAGTCTGCTGTAAAAAGTACAACTGAACACTGACCCACTTCAGTAAGGTGCCAAAAGATGCGGAATTGAGCCAGGCATCGCAGCTGTTGAAAAATTGCAAATTTCCCTGGTTTCCATGGAGTAAGAGCCGTTGCTGGGCACGTGATTATGACATAAATGATCATTCAATTGTCAGTACAGCCAAAAGTATTGGTCGGAGAGCAAGGCGGTTTGCACCATTCGATTTCTCGTCACAAAATACGTCGGATTAGCCTCTTACCAGCAGCACTGGAACAGTTTTCGCACTTTTGCATTTTTGCCTGGTCTTTTTGTTAATTGAAATCGGCTACACTGTACTCTGTACAATCGCGACTGGTCATTACTATATTCAACTTTTGCCTATAAGTTATGTGCCATTCGGTAGCCCAGAAGACCTGAAATCTTTGGGCCAAGCCCATTTAACTCACCCAGCAATTGCCTTACTTCTAAGTCCAAGACAATCTCAATGTCTTTATCTACGTGTAGAAAAACCACACCATTTGTACATTAAAAAACACAGGTACTTGATACAGTCTGCTGTAAAAAGTACAACTAAACACTGACCCACATTTATAAGTGCCAAAAGATGCGGAATTGGGCCAGGCATCGGCAGCTGTTGAAAAATTGCCATTTCCCTGGTTTCCATGGAGTAAGAGCCGTTGCTGTGCACGTGATTATGACATAAATGATCATTCAGTTGTCGCTACAGGCAAAAGTATTGGTCGGAGAGCAACGCGGTTTGCACCATTCGATTTCTCGTCACAAAATACGTCGGATTAGCCTCTTACCAGCAGCACTGGAACAGTTTTCGCACTTTGCATTTTTGCCTGGTCTTTTTGTTAATTGAAATCGGCTACACTGTACTCTGTACAATCGCGACTGGTCATTACTATATTCAACTTTTGACTATAAGTTATGTGCCCTTCGGTAGCCAGAAGACCTGAAATCTTTGGCTAAGCCCATTTAACTCACCCAGCAATTGTCTTACTTCTAAGTGCAAAGACAATCTCAATGTCTTTATCTACGTGTAGAAAAACCACACCATTTGTACGTGAGAAACACAAGGTACTTGATACAGTCTGCTGTAAAAAGTACAACTGAACACTGACCCACTTCAGTAAGGTGCCAAAAGATGCGGAATTGAGCCAGGCATCGGCAGCTGTTGAAAAATTGCAAATTTCCCTGGTTTCCATGGAGTAAGAGCCGTTGCTGGGCACGTGATTATGACATAAATGATCATTCAATTGTCACTACAGCCAAAAGTATTGGTCGGAGAGCAAGGCGGTTTGCACCATTGGATTTCTCGTCACAAAATACGTCGGATTAGCCTCTTACCAGCAGCACTGGAACAGTTTTCGCACTTTGCATTTTTGCCTGGTCTTTTTGTTAATTGAAATCGGCTACATTGTACTCTGTACAATCGCGACTGGTCATTACTATATTCAACTTTGACTATAAGTTATGTGCCCCTTCGGTAGCCCAGAAGACCTGAAATCTTTGGGCTAAGCCCATTTAACTCACCCAGCAATTGTCTTACTTCTAAGTTATTCAACTTTTGACTATAAGTTATGTGCCCTTCGTAGCCCAGAAGACGTCAAATCTTTGGGCTAAGCCCATTTAACTCACCCAGCAATTGTCTTACTCCAAGACAATCTCAATGTCTTATCTACGTGTAGAAAAACCACACCATTTGTACGTGAAAAAACACAAGGTACTTGATACAGTCTGCTGTAAAAAGTACAACTAAACACTGACCCACATTTATAAGGTGCCAAAAGATGCGGAATTGGGCCAGGTATCGGCAGCTGTTGAAAAATTGCCAATTTCCTGGTTTCCATGGAGTAAGAGCCGTATGCTGTGCACGTGATTATGACATAAATGATCATTCAATTGTCACTACAGCCAAAAGTATTGGTCGGAGAGCAACGCGGTTTGCACCATTCGATTTTTTGTCACAAAATGCGTCGGATTAGCCTCTTACCAGCAGCACTGAACAGTTTTCGCACTTTTGCATTTTTGCCTGGTCTTTTTGTTAATTGAAATCGGCTACACTGTACTCTGTACAATCGCGACTGGTCATTACTATATTCAACTTTTGACTATAAGTTATGTGCCCTTCGGTAGCCCAGAAGACGTCAAATCTTTGGGCTAAGCCCATTTAACTCACCCAGCAATTGCCTTACTTCTAAGTGCAAGACAATCTCAATGTCTTTGTCTACGTGTAGAAAAACCACACCATTTGTACGTGAGAAACACAAGGTTCTTGATACAGTCTGCTGTAAAAAGTACAACTGAACACTGACCCACTTCAGTAAGGTGCCAAAAGATGCGGAATTGAGCCAGGCATCGGCAGCTGTTGAAAAATTGCCAATTTCCCTGGTTTCCATGGAGTAAGAGCCGTTGCTGGGCACGTGATTATGACATAAATGATCATTCAATTGTCACTACAGCCAAAAGTATTGGTCGGAGAGCAACGCGGTTTGCACCATTCGATTTGTCGTCACAAAATACGTCGGATTAGCCTCTTACCAGCAGCACTGGAACAGTTTTCGCACTTTTGCATTTTTGCCTGGTCTTTTTGTTAATTGAAATCGGCTACACTGTACTCTGTACAATCGCGACTGGTCATTACTATATTCAACTTTTGACTATAAGTTATGTGCCCTTTGGTAGCCCAGAAGACCTGAAATCTTTGGGCCAAGCCCATTCAACTCACCCAGCAATTGTCTCACTTCTAAGTCCAAGACAATCTCAATGTCTTTATCTACGTGTAGAAAAACCACACCATTTGTACGTGATAAACACAAGGTACTTGATACAGTCTGCTGTAAAAAGAACAACTGAACACTGACCCACTTCAGTAAGGTGCCAAAAGATGCGGAATTGAGCCAGGCATCGGTAGCTGTTGAAAAATTGCAAATTTCCCTGGTTTCCATGGAGCAAGAGCCGTTGCTGGGCACGTGATTATGACATAAATAATCATGCAATTGTCGCTACAGCCAAAAGTATTGGTCGGAGAGCAACGCGGTTTGCACCATTCGATTTCTCGTCACAAAATACGTCGGATTAGCCTCTTACCAACAGCACTGGAACAGTTTTTCCACTTTTGCATTTTTGCCTGGTCTTTTTGTTAATTGAAATCGGCTACACTGTACTCTGTACAATCGCGACTGGTCATTACTATATTCAACTTTTGACTATAAGTTATGTGCCCTTCGGTAGCCCAGAAGACGTCAAATCTTTGGGCTAAGCCCATTTAACTCACCCAGCAATTGCCTTACTTCTAAGTGCAAGACAATCTCAATGTCTTTATCTACGTGTAGAAAAACCACACCATCTGTACATGAAAAACACAAGGTACTTGATACAGTCTGCTGTAAAAAGTACAACTGAACACTGACTCACTTCAGTAAGGTGCCAAAAGATGAGGAATTGAGACAGGCATCGGCAGCTGTTGAAAAATTGCAAATTTCCCTGGTTTCCATGGAGTAAGAGCCGTTGCTGGGCACGTGATTATGACATAAATGATCATTCAATTGTCACTACAGCCAAAAGTATTGGTCGGAGAGCAACGCGGTTTGCACCATTCGATTTCTCGTCACAAAATACGTCGGATTAGCCTCTTACCAGCAGCACTGGAACAGTTTTCGCACTTTTGCATTTTTACCTGGTCTTTTTGTTAATTGAAATCGGCTAGAGTGTACTCTGTACAATCGCGACTGGTCATTACTATATTCAACTTTTGACTATAAGTTATGTGCCCTTCGGTAGCCCAGAAGACGTCAAATCTTTGCGCTAAGCCCATTTAACTCACCCACCAATTGCCTTACTTCTAAGTGCAAGACAATCTCAATGTCTTTATCTACGTGTAGAAAAACCACACCATTTGTACATAAAAAACACAAGGTACTTGATACAGTCTGCTGTAAAAAGTACAACTAAACACTGACCCACATTTATAAGGTGCCAAAAGATGCGGAATTGGGCCAGGTATCGGCAGCTGTTGAAAAATTGCCAATTTCCCTGGTTTCCATGGAGTAAGAGCCGTTGCTGTGCACGTGATTATGACATAAATGATCATTCAATTGTCACTACAGCCAAAAGTATTGGTCGGAGAGCAACGCGGTTTGCACCATTCAATTTTTCGTCACAAATTACGTCGGATTAGCCTCTTACCAGCAGCACTGGAACAGTTTTCGCACTTTTGCATTTTTGCCTGGTCTTTTTGTTAATTGAAATCGGCTACACTGTACTCTGTACAATCGCGACTGGTCATTACTATATTCAACTTTTGACTATAAGTTATGTGCCCTTCGGTAGCCCAGAAGACCTGAAATCTTTGGGCTAAGCCCATTTAACTCACCCAGCAATTGCCTTACTTCTAAGTGCAAGACAATCTCAATGTCTTTATCTACGTGTAGAAAAACCACACCATTTGTACGTGAGAAACACAAGGTTCTTGATACAGTCTGCTGTAAAAAGTACAACTAAACACTGACCCACTTCAGTAAGGTGCCAAAAGATGCGGAATTGAGCCAGGCATCGGCAGCTGTTGAAAAATTGCAAATTTCCCTGGTTTCCATGGAGTAAGAGCCGTTGCTGGGCACGTGATTATGACATAAATGATCATTCAATTGTCACTACAGCCAAAAGTATTGGTCGGAGAGCAACGCGGTTTGCACCATTCGATTTGTCGTCACAAAATACGTCGGATTAGCCTCTTACCAGCAGCACTGGAACAGTTTTCGCACTTTTCCATTTTTGCCTGGTCTTTTTGTTAATTGAAATCGGCTACACTGTACTCTGTACAATCGCGACTGGTCATTACTATATTCAATTTTTGACTATAAGTTATGTGCCCTTCGGTAGCCCAGAAGACCTGAAATCTTTGGGCCAAGCTCATTTAACTCACCCAGCAATTGTCTTACTTCTAAGTCCAAGACAATCTCAATGTCTTTATCTACGTGTAGAAAAACCACACCATTTGTACGTGAAAAACACAAGGTACTTGATACAGTCTGCTGTAAAAAGTACAACTAAACACTGACCCACATTTATAAGGTGCCAAAAGATGCGGAATTGGGCCAGGTATCGGCAGCTGTTGAAAAATTTCCAATTTCCCTGGTTTCCATGGAGTAAGAGCCGTTGCTGTGCACGTGATTATGACATAAATGATCATTCAATTGTCGCTACAGGCAAAAGTATTGGTCGGAGAGCAACGCGGTTTGTACCATTCGATTTCTCGTCACAAAATACGTCGGATTAGCCTCTTACCAGCAGCACTGGAATAGTTTTTCGCACTTTTGCATTTTTGCCTGGCCTTTTTGTTAATTGAAATCGGCTACACTGTACTCTGTACAATCGCGACTGGTCATTACTATATTCAACTTTTGACTATAAGTTATGTGCCCTTCGGTAGCCCAGAAGACGTCAAATCTTTGCGCTAAGCCCATTTAACTCACCCAGCAATTGCCTTACTTCTAAGTGCAAGACAATCTCAATGTCTTTATCTACGTGTAGAAAAACCACACCATTTGTACGTGAAAAACACAAGGTACTTGATACAGTCTGCTGTAAAAAGTACAACTGACCACAGACCCACATGAATAAGGTGCCAAAAGATGCGGAATTGAGCCAGGCATCGGCAGCTGTTGAAAAATTGCAAATTTCCCTGTTTCCATGGAGTAAGAGCCGTTGCTGTGCATGTGATTATGACATAAATGATCATTCAATTGTCGCACAAGGCAAAAGTATTGGTCGGAGAGCAACGCGGTTTGCACCATTCGATTTCTCGTCACAAAATACGTCGGATTAGCCTCTTACCAGCAGCACTGGAACAATTTTCCAATTTTGCGTTTTTGCGCTGGTCTTTTTGTTAATTGAAATCGGCTACACTGTACTCTGTACAATCGCGACTGGTCATTACTATATTCAACTTTTGACTATAAGTTATGTGCCCTTCGGTAGCCAGAAGACCTGAAATCTTTGGGCCAAGCCCATTTAACTCACCCAGCAATTGTCTTACTTCTAAGTCCAAGACAATCTCAATGTCTTTATCTACGTGTAGAGAAACCACACCATTTGTACGTGAGAAACACAAGGTACTGGATACAGTCTGCTGTAAAAAGTACAACTGACCACAGACCCACATGAATAAGGTGCCAAAAGATGCGGAATTGAGCCAGCATCGGCAGCTGTTGAAAAATTGCAATTTCCCTGGTTTCCATGGAGTAAGAGCCGTTTGCTGTGCATGTGATTATGACATAAATGATCATTCAATTGTCGCTACAGGCAAAAGTATTGGTCGGAGAGCAACGCGGTTTGCACCATTCGATTTCTCGTCACAAAATACGTCGGATTAGCCTCTTACCAGCAGCACTGGAACAGTTTTCGCACTTTTGCATTTTTGCCTGGTCTTTTTGTTAATTGAAATCGGCTACACTGTACTCTGTACAATCGCGACTGGTCATTACTATATTCAACTTTTGACTATAAGTTATGTGCCCTTCGGTAGCCCAGAAGACGTCAAATCTTTGGGCTAAGCCCATTTAACTCACCCAGCAATTGCCTTACTTCTAAGTGCAAGACAATCTCAATGTCTTTGTCTACGTGTAGAAAACCACACCATTTGGTACGTGAGAAACACAAGGGTTTCTTGATACAGTCTGCTGTAAAAAGTACAACTGAACACTGACCCCACTTCAGTAAGGTGCCAAAAGATGCGGAATTGAGCCAGGCATCGGCAGCTGTTGAAAAATTGCCAATTTCCCTGGTTTCCATGGAGTAAGAGCCGTTGCTGGGCACGTGATTATGACATAAATGATCATTCAATTGTCACTACAGCCAAAAGTATTGGTCGGAGAGCAACGCGGTTTGCACCATTCGATTTGTCGTCACAAAATACGTCGGATTAGCCTCTTACCAGCAGCACTTGGAACAGTTTTCGCACTTTGCATTTTTGCCTGGTCTTTTTGTTAATTGAAATCGGCTACACTGTACTCTGTACAATCGCGACTGGTCATTACTATATTCAACTTTTGACTATAAGTTATGTGCCCTTCGGTAGCCCAGAAGACCTGAAATCTTTGGGCCAAGCCCATTTAAACTCACCCAGCAATTGTCTTACTTCTAAGTGCAAGACAATCTCAATGTCTTTATCTACGTGTAGAAAAACCACACCATTTGTACGTGAAAAACACAAGGTACTTGATACAGTCTGCTGTAAAAAGTACAACTGAACACTGACTCACTTCAGTAAGGTGCCAAAAGATGCGGAATTGAGACAGGCATCGCAGCTGTTGAAAATTGCAAATTTCCCTGGTTCCATGGGTAAGAGCCGTTGCAGGGCACGTGATTATGACATAAATGATCATTCAATTGTCACTACAGCCAAAAAGTATTGGTCGGAGAGCAACGCGGTTTGCACCATTCGATTTGTCGTCACAAAATACGTCGGATTAGCCTCTTACCAGCAGCATTGGAACAGTTTTTCCACTTTTGTATTTTTACCTGGTCTTTTTGTTAATTGAAATCGGCTACACTGTACTCTGTACAATCGCGACTGGTCATTACTATATTCAACTTTTGACTATAAGTTATGTGCCCTTTGGTAGCCCAGAAGACCTGAAATCTTTGGGCCAAGCCCATTCAACTCACCCAGCAATTGTCTCACTTCTAAGTCCAAGGACAATCTCAATGTCTTTATCTACGTGTAGGAAAAACCACACCATTTGTACGTGATAACACAAGGTACTTGATACAGTCTGCTGTAAAAAGAACAACTGAACACTGACCCACTTCAGTAAGGTGCCAAAAGATGCGGAATTGAGCAGGCATCGGTAGCTGTTGAAAAATGCAAATTTCCCTGGTTTCCATGGAGCAAGAGCCGTTGCTGGGCACGTGTTTATGACATAAATAATCATGCAATTGTCGCTACAGCCAAAAGTATTGGTCGGAGAGCAACGCGGTTTGCACCATTCGATTTCTCGTCACAAAATACGTCGGATTAGCCTCTTACCAACAGCACTGGAACAGTTTTTCCACTTTTGCATTTTTGCCTGGTCTTTTTGTTAATTGAAATCGGCTATCGGCTACACTGTACTCTGTACAATCGCGACTGGTCATTACTATATTCAACTTTTGACTATAAGTTATGTGCCCTTCGGTAGCCCAGAAGACGTCAAATCTTTGGGCTAAGCCCATTTAACTCACCCAGCAATTGCCTTACTTCTAAGTGCAAGACAATCTCAATGTCTTTATCTACGTGTAGAAAAACCCAACACCATCTGTACATGAAAAACACAAGGTACTTGATACAGTCTGCTGTAAAAAGTACAACTGAACACTGACTCACTTCAGTAAGGTGCCAAAAGATGAGGAATTGAGACAGGCATCGGCAGCTGTTGAAAAAATTGCAAATTTCCCTGGTTTCCATGGAGTAAGAGCCGTTGCTGGGCACGTGATTATGACATAAATGATCATTCAATTGTCACTACAGCCAAAAGTATTGGTCGGAGAGCAACGCGGTTTGCACCATTCGATTTCTCGTCACAAAATACGTCGGATTAGCCTCTTACCAGCAGCACTGGAACAGTTTTCGCACTTTTGCATTTTACCTGGTCTTTTTGTTAATTGAAATCGGCTAGAGTGTACTCTGTACAATCGCGACTGGTCATTACTATATTCAACTTTTGACTATAAGTTATGTGCCCTTCGGTAGCCCAGAAGACGTCAAATCTTTGCGCTAAGCCCATTTAACTCACCCAGCAATTGCCTTACTTCTAAGTGCAAGACAATCTCAATGTCTTTATCTACGTGTAGAAAAAACCACACCATTTGTACATAAAAAACACAAGGTACTTGATACAGTCTGCTGTAAAAAGTACAACTAAACACTGACCCACATTTATAAGGTGCCAAAAGATGCGGAATTGGGCCAGGTATCGGCAGCTGTTGAAAAATTGCCAATTTCCCTGGTTTCCATGGAGTAAGAGCCGTTGCTGTGCACGTGATTATGACATAAATGATCATTCAATTGTCACTACAGCCAAAAGTATTGGTCGGAGAGCAACGCGGTTTGCACCATTCAATTTTTTCGTCACAAATTACGTCGGATTAGCCTCTTACCAGCAGCACTGGAACAGTTTTCGCACTTTTGCATTTTTGCCTGGTCCTTTTTGTTAATTGAAATCGGCTACACTGTACTCTGTACAATCGCGACTGGTCATTACTATATTCAACTTTTGACTATAAGTTATGTGCCCTTCGGTAGCCCAGAAGACCTGAAATCTTTGGGCTAAGCCCATTTAACTCACCCAGCAATTGCCTTACTTCTAAGTGCAAGACAATCTCAATGTCTTTATCTACGTGTAGAAAAACCACACCATTTGTACGTGAGAACACAAGGTTCTTGATACAGTCTGCTGTAAAAAGTACAACTAAACACTGACCCACTTCAGTAAGGTGCCAAAAGATGCGGAATTGAGCCAGGCATCGGCAGCTGTTGAAAAATTGCAAATTTCCCTGGTTTCCATGGAGTAAGAGGCCGTTGCTGGGCACGTGATTATGACATAAATGATCATTCAATTGTCACTACAGCCAAAAGTATTGGTCGGAGAGCAACGCGGTTTGCACCATTCGATTTGTCGTCACAAAATACGTCGGATTAGCCTCTTACCAGCAGCACTGGAACAGTTTTCGCACTTTTCCATTTTTGCCTGGTCTTTTTGTTAATTGAAATCGGCTACACTGTACTCTGTACAATCGCGACTGGTCATTACTATATTCAATTTTTGACTATAAGTTATGTGCCCTTCGGTAGCCCAGAAGACCTGAAATCTTTGGGCCAAGCTCATTTAACTCACCCAGCAATTGTCTTACTTCTAAGTCCAAGACAATCTCAATGTCTTTATCTACGTGTAGAAAAACCACACCATTTGTACGTGAAAAAACACAAGGTACTTGATACAGTCTGCTGTAAAAAGTACAACTAAACACTGACCCACATTTATAAGGTGCCAAAAGATGCGGAATTGGGCCAGGTATCGGCAGCTGTTGAAAAATTTCCAATTTCCCTGGTTTCCATGGAGTAAGAGCCGTTGCTGTGCACGTGATTATGACATAAATGATCATTCAATTGTCGCTACAGGCAAAAGTATTGGTCGGAGAGCAACGCGGTTTGCACCATTCGATTTCTCGTCACAAATACGTCGGATTAGCCTCTACCAGCAGCACTGGAATAGTTTTCGCACTTTTGCATTTTTGCCTGGCCTTTTTGTTAATTGAAATCGGCTACACTGTACTCTGTACAATCGCGACTGGTCATTACTATATTCAACTTTTGACTATAAGTTATGTGCCCTTCGGTAGCCCAGAAGACGTCAAATCTTTGCGCTAAGGCCCATTTAACTCACCCAGCAATTGTCTTACTTCTAAGTGCAAGACAATCTCAATGTCTTTATCTACGTGTAGAAAAACCACACCATTTGTACGTGAAAAACACAAGGTACTTGATACAGTCTGCTGTAAAAAGTACAAACTGACCACAGACCCACATGAATAAGGTGCCAAAAGATGCGGAATTGAGCCAGGCATCGGCAGCTGTTGAAAAATTGCAAATTTCCCTGGTTTCCATGGAGTAAGAGCGTTGCTGTGCATGTGATTATGACATAAATGATCATTCAATTGTCGCTACAGGCAAAAGTATTGGTCGGAGAGCAACGCGGTTTGCACCATTCGATTTCTCGTCACAAAATACGTCGGATTAGCCTCTTACCAGCAGCACTGGAACAATTTTTCCAATTTTGCGTTTTTGCCTGGTCTTTTTGTTAATTGAAATCGGCTACACTGTACTCTGTACAATCGCGACTGGTCATTACTAATTCAACTTTTGACTATAAGTTATGTGCCCTTCGGTAGCCCAGAAGACCTGAAATCTTTGGGCTAAGCCCATTTAACTCACCCAGCAATTGCCTTATTTTCTAAGTGCAAGACAATCTCAATGTCTTTTATCTACGTGTAGAAAAACCACACCATTTGTACGTGAGAAACACAAGGTACTGGATACAGTCTGCTGTAAAAAGTACAACTGAACACTGACCAACTTCAGTAAGGTGCCAAAAGATGCGGAATTGAGCCAGGCATCGGCAGCTGTTGAAAAATTGCAAATTTCCCTGGTTTCCATGGAGTAAGAGCGTTGCTGGGCACGTGATTATGACATAAATGATCATTCAATTGTCGCTACAGCCAAAAGTATTGGTCGGAGAGAAACGCGGTTTGCACCATTCGATTTGTCGTCACAAAATACGTCGGATTAGCCTCTTACCAGCAGCACTGGAACAGTTTTCGCACTTTTGCATTTTTGCCTGGTCTTTTTGTTAATTGAAATCGGCTACACTGTACTCTGTACAATCGCGACTGGTCATTACTATATTCAACTTTTGACTATAAGTTATGTGCCCTTCGGTAGCCCAGAAGACGTCAAATCTTTGGGCTAAGCCCATTTAACTCACCCAGCAATTGCCTTACTTCTAAGTGCAAGACAATCTCAATGTCTTTATCTACGTGTAGAAAAACCACACCATTTGTACATGAAAAACACAAGGTACTTGATACAGTCTGCTGTAAAAAGTACAACTAAACACTGACTCACTTCAGTAAGGTGCCAAAAGATGCGGAATTGATCCAGGCATCGGCAGCTGTTGAAAAATTTCCAATTTCCCTGGTTTCCATGGAGTAAGAGCCGTTGCTGGGCACGTGATTATGATATAAATGATCATTCAATTGTCGCTACAGCCAAACGTATTGGTCGGAGAGCAACGCGGATTGCACCATTCGATTTCTCGTCACAAAATACGTCGGATTAGCCTCTTACCAGCAGCACTGGAACAGTTTTTCCACTTTTGCATTTTTGCCTGGTCTTTTTGTTAATTGAAATCTGCTACACTGTACTCTGTACAATCGCGACTGGTCATTACTATATTCAACTTTTGACTATAAGTTATGTGCCCTTCGGTAGCCCAGAAGACCTGAAATCTTTGGGCTAAGCCCATTTAACTCACCCAGCAATTGTCTTACTTCTAAGTCCAAGACAATCTCAATGTCTTTATCTACGTGTAGAAAAACCACACCATTTGTACATAAAAAACACAAGGTACTTGATACAGTCTGCTGTAAAAAGTACAACTAAACACTGACCCACATTTATAAGGTGCCAAAAGATGCGGAATTGGGCCAGGCATCGGCAGCTGTTAAAAAATTGCAAATATCCCTGGTTTCCATGGAGTAAGAGCCGTTGCTGGGCACGTGATTATGACATCAATATTCATTGATTTGTCGCTACAGCCAAAAGTATTGGTCGGAGAGCAAGGCGACCATTCGATTTCTCGTCACAAAATACGTCGGATTAGCCTCTTACCAGCAGCACTGGAACAGTTTTTCCACTTTTGCATTTTTGCTTGGTCTTTTTGTTCATTGAAATCGGCTACACTGTACTCTGTACAATCGCGACTGGTCATTACTATATTCAACTTTTCACTATAAGTTATGTGCCCTTCGGTAGCCCAGAAGACGTAAACTCTTTCGGCTAAGCCCATTTAACTCACCCAGCAATTGTCTTACTTCTAAGTCCAAGACAATCTCAATGTCTTTATCTACGTGTAGAAAAACCACACCATTTGTACGTGAAAAACACAAGGTACTTGATACAGTCTGCTGTAAAAAGTACAACTGAACACTGACCCACTTCAGTAAGGTGCCAAAAGATGCGGAATTGAGCCAGGCATCGGCAGCTGTTGAAAAATTGCCAATTTCCCTGGTTTCCATGGAGTAAGAGCCGTTGCTGGGCACGTGATTATGATATAAATGATCATTCAATTGTCACTACAGCCAAAAGTATTGGTCGGAGAGCAACGCGGTTTGCACCATTCGATTTCTCGTCACAAAATACGTCGGATTAACCTCTTACCAGCAGCACTGGAACAATTATTCCAATTTTGCATTTTTGCCTGGTCTTTTTGTTAATTGAAATCGGCTACACTGTACTCTATACAATCGCGACTGGTCATTACTATATTCAACTTTTGACTATAAGTTATGTGCCCTTCGGTAGCCCAGAAGACCTAAAATCTTTGGGCTAAGCCCATTTAACTCACCCAGCAATTGCCTTACTTCTAAGTCCAAGACAATCTCAATGTCTTTATCTACGTGTAGAAAAAACCACACCATTTGTACATAAAAAACACAAGGTACTTGATACAGTCTGCTGTAAAAAGTACAACTAAACACTGACCCACATTTATAAGGTGCCAAAAGATGCAAAATTGGGCCAGGTATCGGCAGCTGTTGAAAAATTGCAAATATCCCTGGTTTCCATGGAGTAAGAGCCGTTGCTGGGCACGTGATTATGACATCAATGATCATTCAATTGTCGCTACAGGCAAAAGTATTGGTCGGAGAGCAACGCGGTTTGCACCACTCGATTTCTCGTCACAAAATACGTCGGATTAGCCTCTTACCAGCAGCACTGGAACAGTTTTTCCACTTTTGCATTTTTGCCTGGTCTTTTTGTTAATTGAAATCGGCTACACTGTACTCTGTACAATCGCGACTGGTCATTACTATATTCAACTTTTGACTATAAGTTATGTGCCCTTCGGTAGCCCAGAAGACCTGAAATCTTTGGGCCAAGCCCATTTAACTCACCCAGCAATTGTCTTACTTCTAAGTCTAAGACAATCTCAATGTCTTTATCTACGTGTAGAAAAACCACACCATTTGTACGTGAAAAACACAAGGTACTTGATACAGTCTGCTGTAAAAAGTACAACTGACCACAGACCCACATGAATAAGGTGCCAAAAGATGCGGAATTGAGCCAGGCATCGGCAGCTGTTGAAAAATTGCCAATTTCCCTGGTTTCCATGGAGTAAGAGCCGTTGCTGGGCACGTGATTATGACATAAATGATCATTCAATTGTCGCTATAGCCAAACGTATTGGTCGGAGAGCAACGCGGATTGCACCATTCGATTTCTCGTCACAAAATACGTCGGATTAGCCTCTTACCAGCAGCACTGGAACAGTTTTCGCACTTTTGCATTTTTGCCTGGTCTTTTTGTTAATTGAAATCGGCTACACTGTACTCTGTACAATCGCGACTGGTCATTAGTATATTCAACTTTTGACTATAAGTTGTGTGCCCTTCGGTAGCCCAGAAGACCTGAAATCTTTGGGCTAAGCCCATTTAACTCACCCAGCAATTGTCTTACTTCTAAGTCCAAGACAATCTCAATGTCTTTATCTACGTGTAGAAAAACCACACCATTTGTACATAAAAAACACAAGGTACTTGATACAGTCTGCTGTAAAAAGTATAACTAAACACTGACCCACATTTATAAGGTGCCAAAAGATGCGGAATTGGGCCAGGTATCGGCAGCTGTTGAAAAATTGCAAATTTCCCTGGTTTCCATGGAGTAAGAGCCGTTGCTGTGCACGTGATTATGACATAAATGATCATTCAATTGTCGCTACAGGCAAAAGTATTGGTCGGAGAGCAACGCGGATTGCACCATTCGATTTCTCGTCACAAAATACGTCGGATTAGCCTCTTACCAGCAGCACTGGAACAATTTTTCTAATTTTGCGTTTCTGCCTGGTCTTTTTGTTAATTGAAATCGGCTACACTGTACTCTGTACAATCGCGACTGGTCATTACTATATTCAACTTTTGACTATAGGTTATGTGCCCTTCGGTAGCCCAGAAGGCGTCAAATCTTTGGGCTAAGCCCATTTAACTCACCCAGCAATTGCCTTACTTCTAAGTGCAAGACAATCTCAATGTCTTTATCTACGTGTAGATAAACCACACCATTTGTACGTGATAAACACAAGGTACTTGATACAGTCTGCTGTAAAAAGTACAACTGAACACTGACCCACTTCAGTAAGGTGCCAAAAGATGCGGAATTGAGCCAGGCATCGGCAGCTGTTGAAAAATTGCAAATATCCCTGATTTCCATGGAGTAAGAGCCGTTGCTGGGCACGTGATTATGACATAAATGATCATTCAATTGTCACTACAGCCAAAAGTATTGGTCGGAGAGCAACGCGGTATGCACCATTCAATTTCTCGTCACAAAATACGTCGGATTAGCCTCTTACCAGCAGCACTGGAACAGTTTTCGCACTTTTGCATTTTTGCCTGGTCTTTTTGTTAATTGAAATCGGCTACACTGTACTCTGTACAATCGCGACTGGTCATTACTATATTCAACTTTTTACTATAGGTTATGTGCCCTTCGGTAGCCCAGAAGACCTGAAATCTTTGGGCTAAGCCCATTTCACTCACCCAGCAATTGTCTTACTTCTAAGTCCAAGACAATCTCAATGTCTTTATCTACGTGTAGAAAAAACCACACCATTTGTACATAAAAAACACAAGGTACTTGATACAGTCTGCTGTAAAAAGTACAACTAAACACTGACCCACATTTATAAGGTGCCAAAAGGTGCGGGATTGGGCCAGGCATCGGCAGCTGTAAAAAAATTGCAAATATCCCTGGTTTCCATGGAGTAAGAGCCGTTGCTGGGCACGTGATTATGACATTAATATTCATTGATTTGTCGCTACAGGTCGGAGAGCAACGCGGTTTGCACCATTCGGATTTCTCGTCACAAAATACGTCGGATTAGCCTCTTACTAGCAGCACTGAAACAGTTTTTCCACTTTTGCATTTTTACCTGGTCTTTTTATTAATTGAAATCGGCTACACTGTACTCTGTACAATCGCGACTGGTCATTACTATATTCAACTTTTGACTATAAGTTATGTGCCCTTCGGTAGCCCAGAAGACCTGAAATCTTTGGGCTAAGCCCATTTCACTCACTCAGCAATTGTCTTACTTCTAAGTCCAAGACATTCTCAATGTCTTTATCTACGTGTAGAAAAACCACACCATTTGTACGTGAGAAACACAAGGTACTTGATACAGTCTGCTGTAAAAAGTACAACTAAACACTGACCCACATTTATAAGGTGCCAAAAGGTGCGGAATTGGGCCAGGCATCGGCAGCTGTAAAAAAATTGCAAATATCCCTGGTTTCCATGGAGTAAGAGCCGTTGCTGGGCACGTGATTTATGACATTAATATTCATTGATTTGTCGCTACAGCCAAAGTATTGGTCGGAGAGCAACGCGGTTTGCACCATTCGATTTGTCGTCACAAAATACGTCGGATTAGCCTCTTACCAGCAGCACTGGAACAGTTTTTCCACTTTTGCATTTTTGCCTGGTCTTTTTGTTAATTGAAATCGGCTACACTGTACTCTGTAACAATCGCGACTGGTCATTACTATATTCAACTTTTGACTATAAGTTATGTGCCCTTCGGTAGCCCAGAAGACGTGAAATCTTTGGGCTAAGCCCATTTAACTCACCCAGCAATTGTCTTACTTCTAAGTGCAAGACAATCTCAATGTCTTTATCTACGTGTAGAAAAACCACACCATTTGTACATTAAAAAACACAAGGTACTTGATACAGTCTGCTGTAAAAAGTACAACTGAACATTGACCCACTTCAGTAAGGTGCCAAAAGATGCGGAATTGAGCCAGGCATCGGCAGCTGTTAAAAAATTGTAAAGTTCCCTGTTTCCATGGAGTAAGAGCCGTTGCTGGGCACGTGATTATGACATAAATGATCATTCAATTGTCACTACAGCCAAAACGTATTGGTCGGAGAGCAACGCGGTTTGCACCATTCGATTTCTCGTCACAAAATACGTCGGATTAGCTCTTACCAGCAGCACTGGAACAGTTTTTCCACTTTGCATTTTTACCTGGTCTTTTTGTTAATTGAAATCGGCTACACTGTACTCTGTACAATCGCGACTGGTCATTACTATATTCAACTTTTGACTATAAGTTATGTGCCCTTCGGTAGGCCCAGAAGACCTGAAATCTTTTGGGCTAAGCCCATTTAACTCACCCAGCAATTGCCTACTTCTAAGTGCAACACAATCTCAATGTCTTATCTACGTGTAGAAAAACCACACCATTTGTACGTGTTAAACACAAGGTACTTGATACAGTCTGCTGTAAAAAATTCACTGAACACTGACCAACTTCAGTAAGGTGCCAAAAGAATGCGAATTGAGCCAGGCATCGGCAGCTGTTGAAAAATTGCAAATTTCCTGGTTTCCATGGAGTAAGAGCCGTTGCCGGGCACATGATTATGACATAAATGATCATTCAATTGTCGCTACAGCCAAAGTATTGGTCGGAGAGCAACGCGGTTTGCACCATTCGATTTCTCGTCACAAAATACGTCGGATTAGCCTCTTACCAGCAGCACTGGAACAGTTTTTCCACTTTTGCATTTTTGCCTGGTCTTTTTGTTAATTGAAATCGGCTACACTGTACTCTGTACAATCGCGACTGGTCATTACTATATTCAACTTTTGACTATAAGTTATGTGCCCTTCGGTAGCCCAGAAGACCTGAAATCTTTGGGCTAAGCCCATTTACTCACCCAGCAATTGCCTTACTTCTAAGTGCAAGACAATCTCAATGTCTTTATCTACGTGTAGAAAACCACACCATTTGTACATGAAAAACACAAGGTACTTGATACAGTCCTGCTGGTAAAAAGTACAACTGACCACAGACCCACATGAATAAGGTGCCAAAAGATGCGGAATTGAGCCAGGCATCGGCAAGCTGTTGAAAAAATTGCAAATTTCCCTGGTTCCATGGAGTAAGAGCCGTTGCTGTGCACGTGATTATGACATAAATGATCATTCAATTGTCGCTACAGCCAAAAGTATTGGTCGGAGAGCAACGCGGTTTTGCACCATTCGATTTGTCGTCACAAAATACGTCGGATTAGCCTCTTACCAGCAGCACTGGAACAGTTTTTCCACTTTTGCATTTTTGCCTGGTCTTTTTGATAATTGAAATCGGCTACACTGTACTCTGTACAATCGCGACTGGTCATTACTATATTCACTTTTGACTATAAGTTATGTGCCCTTCGGTAGCCAGAAGACCTGAAATCTTTGGGCTAAGCCCATTTAACTCACCGGCAATTGTCTTACTTCTAAGTGCAAGACAATCTCAATGTCTTTATCTACGTGTAGAAAAACCACACCATTTGTACATAAAAAACACAAGGTACTTGATACAGTCTGCTGTAAAAAGTACAACTGAACATTGACCCACTTCAGTAAGGTGCCAAAAGATGCGGAATTGAGCCAGGCATCGGCAGCTGTTAAAAAATTGTAAAGTTCCCTGGTTTCCATGAGTAAGAGCCGTTGCTGGGCACGTGATTATGACATAAATGATCATTCAATTTCACTACAGCCAAACGTATTGGTCGGAGAGCAACGCGGTTTGCACCATTCGATTTCTCGTCACAAAATACGTCGGATTAGCCTCTTACCAGCAGCACTGGAACAGTTTCCACTTTTGCATTTTTACTGGTTCTTTTGTTAATTGAAATCGGCTACACTGTACTCTGTACAATCGCGACTGGTCATTACTATATTCAACTTTTGACTATAAGTTATGTTCCCTTCGGTAGCCCAGAAGACCTAAAATCTTTGGGCTAAGCCCATTTAACTCACCCAGCAATTGCCTTACTTCTAAGTGCAAGACAATCTCAATGTCTTTATCTACGTGTAGAAAAACCACACCATTTGTACGTGTAAACACAAGGTACTTGATACAGTCTGCTGTAAAAAATTCAACTGAACACTGACCAACTTCAGTAAAGTGCCAAAAGATGCGGAATTGAGCCAGGCATCGGCAGCTGTTGAAAAATTGCAAATTTCCCTGGTTTCCATGGAGTAAGAGCCGTTGCTGGGCACATGATTATGACATAAATGATCATTCAATTGTCGCTACAGCCAAAAGTATTGGCCGGAGAGCAACGCGGTTTGCACCATTCGATTTCTCGTCACAAAATACGTCGGATTAGCCTCTTACCAGCAGCACTGGAACAGTTTTTTCCACTTTGCATTTTTGGCCTGGGTCCTTTTGTTAATTGAAATCGGCTACACTGTACTCTGTACAATCGCGACTGGTCATTACTATATTTCAACTTTTGGACTATAAGTTATGTGCCCTTCGGTAGCCCAGAAGACCTGAATCTTTGGGCTAAGCCCATTTATACTCACCCAGCAATTGCCTTACTTCTAAGTGCAAGACAATCTCAATGTCTTTATCTACGTGTAGAAAAACCACACCATTTGTACATGAAAAACACAAGGTACTTGATACAGTCTGCTGTAAAAAGTACAACTGACCACAGACCCACATGAAAAAGGTGCCAAAAGATGCGGAATTGAGCCAGGCATCGGCAGCTGTTGAAAAATTGCAAATATCCCTGATTTCCATGGAGTAAGAGCCGTTGCTGGGCACGTGATTATGACATAAATGATCATTCAATTGTCACTACAGCCAAAAGTATTGGTCGGAGAGCAACGCGGTTTGCACCATTCGATTTCTCGTCACAAATACGTCGGATTAGCCTCTTACCAGCAGCACTGGAACAGTTTTTCCACTTTTGCATTTTTACCTGGTCTTTTTATTAATTGAAATCGGCTACACTGTACTCTGTACAATCGCGACTGGTCATTACTATATTCAACTTTTGACTATAAGTTATGTGCCCTTCGGTAGCCCAGAAGACCTGAAATCTTTTGGCTAAGCCCATTTCACTCACCCAGCAATTGTCTTACTTCTAAGTCCAAGACAATCTCAATGTCTTTATCTACGTGTAGAAAAACCACACCGATTTGTACATAAAAAACACAAGGTACTTGATACAGTCTGCTGTAAAAAGTCAACTAAACACTGACCCACATTTTAAGGTGCCAAAAGATGCGGAATTGGGCCAGGCATCGGCAGCTGTTAAAAAATTGCAAATATCCCTAGTTTCCATGGAGTAAGAGCCGTTGCTGGGCACGTGGTTATGACATCAATATTCATTGATTTGTCGCTACAGCCAAAAGTATTGGTCGGAGAGCAACGCGGTTTGCACCATTTCAATTCTCGTCACAAAATACGTCGGATTAGCCTCTTATCAGCAGCACTGGAACAGTTTTTCCACTTTTGCATTTTTGCCTGGTCCTTTTTGTTAATTGAATCGGCTACACTGTACTATGTACAATCGCGTGTGGTCATTACTATATTTAACTTTTGACTATAAGTTTATGTGCCCTTCGGTAGCCCAGAAGACGTCAAATCTTTGGGCTAAGCCATTTAACTCACCCAGCAATTGTCTTACTTCTAAGTCCAAGACAATCTCAATGTCTTTATCTACGTGTATAAAAACCACACCATTTGTACGTGAAAAACACAAGGTACTTGATACAAGTCTGCTGTAAAAAGTACAACTAAACACTGACCCACATTTATAAGGTGCCAAAAGGTGCGGAATTGGGCCAGGCATCGGCAGCTGTAAAAAAATTGCAAATATCCCTGGTTTCCATGGAGTAAGAGCCGTTGCTGGGCACTTGATTATGACATCAATATTCATTGATTTGTCGCTACAGCCAAAAGTATTGGTCGGAGAGCAACGCGGTTTGCACCATTCGATTTGTCGTCACAAAATACGTCGATTAGCCTCTTACCAGCAGCACTGGAACAGTTTTTCCACTTTTGCATTTTTTGCCTGGTCTTTTTGTTAATTGAAATCGGCTACACTGTACTCTGTACAATCGCGACTGGTCATTACTATATTCAACTTTTGACTATAAGTTATGTGCCCTTCGGTAGCCCAGAAGACGGAAATCTTTGGGCTAAGCCCATTTAACTCACCCAGCAATTGTCTTACTTCTAAGTGCAAGACAATCTCAATGTCTTTATCTACGTGTAGAAAAACCACACCATTTGTACATAAAAAACACAAGGTACTTGATACAGTCTGCTGTAAAAAGTACAACTGAACATTGACCCACTTCAGTAAGGTGCCAAAAGATGCGGAATTGAGCCAGGCATCGGCAGCTGTTAAAAAATTGTAAAGTTCCCTGGTTTCCATGGAGTAAGAGCCGTTGCGGGCACGTGATTATGACATAAATGATCATTCAATTGTCACTACAGCCAAACGTATTGGTCGGAGAGCAACGCGGTTTGCACCATTCGATTTCTCGTCACAAAATACGTCGGATTAGCCTCTTACCAGCAGCACTGGAAACAGTTTTTCCACTTTTGCATTTTTACCTGGTCTTTTGTTAATTGAAATCGGCTACACTGTACTCTGTACAATCGCGACTGGTCATTACTATATTCAACTTTTGACTATAAGTTATGTGCCCTTCGGTAGCCCAGAAGATCTAAAATCTTTGGGCTAAGCCCATTTTAACTCACCCAGCAATTGCCTTACTTCTAAGTGCAACACAATCTCAATGTCTTTATCTACGTGTAGAAAAACCACACCATTTGTACGTGTTAAACACAAGGTACTTGATACAGTCTGCTGTAAAAAATTCAACTGAACACTGACCAACTTCAGTAAGGTGCCAAAAGATGCGGAATTGAGCCAGGCATCGGCAGCTGTTGAAAAATTGCAAATTTCCCTGGTTTCCATGGAGTAAGAGCCGTTGCGGCACATGATTATGACAAAAAAGATCATTCAATTGTCGCTACAGCCAAAAAGTATTGGTCGGAGAGCAACGCGGTTTGCACCATTCGATTTCTCGTCACAAAATACGTCGGATTAGCCTCTTACCAGCAGCACTGGAACAGTTTTTCCACTTTTGCATTTTTGCCTGGTCTTTTTGTTATTGAAATCGGCTACACTGTACTCTGTACAATCGCGACTGGTCATTACTATATTCAACTTTTGACTATAAGTTATGTGCCCTTCGGTAGCCCAGAAGACCTGAAATCTTTGGGCTAAGCCCATTTAACTCACCAGCAATTGCCTTACTTCTAAGTGCAAGACAATCTCAATGTCTTTATCTACGTGTAGAAAAACCACACCATTTGTACATGAAAAACACAAGGTACTTGATACAGTCTGCTGTAAAAAGTACAACTGACCACAGACCCACATGAATAAGGTGCCAAAAGATGCGGAATTGAGCCAGGCCATCGGCAGCTGTTGAAAAATTGCAAATTTCCCTGGTTTCCATGGAGTAAGAGCCGTTGCTGTGGGCACGTGATTATGACATAATGATCATTCAATTGTCGCTACAGCCAAACGTATTGGTCGGAGAGCAAACGCGGATTGCACCATTCGATTTCTCGTCACAAAATACGTCGGATTAGCCTCTTACCAGCCAGCACTGGAACAGTTTTTCCACTTTTGCATTTTTGCCTGGTCTTTTTGTTAATTGAAATCGGCTACACTGTACTCTGTACAATCGCGACTGGTCATTACTATATTCAACTTTTGACTATAAGTTATGTGCCCCCTTCGGTAGCCCAGAAGACCTGAAATCTTTGGGCTAAGCCCATTTAACTCACCCAGCAATTGTCTTACTTCTAAGTCCAAGACAATCTCAATGTCTTTATCTACGTGTAGAAAAACCACACCATTTGTACGTGAAAAACAGAAGGTACTTGATACAGTCTGCTGTAAAAAGTATAACTAAACACTGGCCCACATTTATAAGGTGCCAAAAGATGCGGAATTGGGCCAGGCATCGGCAGCTGTTAAAAAATTGCAAATATCCCTGGTTTCCATGGAGTAAGAGCCGTTGCTGGGCACGTGATTATGACATCAATATTCATTGATTTGTCGCTACAGCCAAAAGTATTGGTCGGAGAGCAACGCGGTTTGCACCATTCGATTTCTCGTCACAAAATACGTCGGATTAGCCTCTTAGCAGCAGCACTGGAACAGTTTTTCCACTTTTGCATTTTTTGCCTGGTCTTTTTGTTAATTGAAATCGGCTACACTGTACTCTGTACAATCGCGACTGGTCATTACTATATTCAACTTTTGACTATAAGTTATGTGCCCTTCGGTAGCCCAGAAGACGTCAAATCTTTCGGCTAAGCCCATTTAACTCACCCAGCAATTGTCTTACTTCTAAGTGCAAGACAATCTCAATGTCTTTATCTACGTGTAGAAAAACCACACCATTTGTACGTGAAAAACACAAGGTACTTGATACAGTCTGCTGTAAAAAGTACAACTGAACACTGACCCACTTCAGTAAGGTGCCAACAGATACGGAATTGAGCCAGGCATCGGCAGCTGTTGAAAAATTGCAAATTTCCCTGGTTTCCATGGAGTAAGAGCCGTTGCTGGGCACGTGATTATGACATAAATGATCATTCAATTGTCACTACAGCCAAAAGTATTGGTCGGAGAGCAACGCGGTTTGCACCATTCGATTTCTCGTCACAAAATACGTCGGATTAGCCTCTTACCAGCAGCACTGGAACAGTTTTTTCCAGTTTTGCACTTTTACCTGGTCTTTTTGTTAATTGAAATCGGCTACACTGTACTCTGTACAATCGCGACTGGTCATTACTATATTCAACTTTTGACTATAAGTTATGTGCCCGTCGGTAGCCCAGAAGACGTGAAATCTTTGGGCTAAGCAAATTTAACTCACCCGGCAATTGTCTTACTTCTCAGTCCAAGACAATCTCAATGTCTTTATCTACGTGTAGAAAAACCACACCATTTGTACATAAAAAACACAAGGTACTTGATACAGTCTGCTGTAAAAAGTACAACTGACCACAGACCCACATTTATAAGGTGCCAAAAGATGCGGAATTGAGCCAGGTATCGGCAGCTGTTGAAAAATTGCCAATTTTCCTGGTTTCCATGGAGTAAGAGCCGTTGCTGTGCACGTGATTATGACATAAATGATCATTCAATTGTCGCTACAGGCAAAAGTATTGGTCGGAGAGCAACGCGGTTTGCACCATTCGATTTGTCGTCACAAAATACGTCGGATTAGCCTCTTACCAGCAGCACTGGAACAATTTTTCCAATTTTGCATTTTTGCCTGGTCTTTTTGTTAATTGAAATCGGCTACACTGTACTCTGTACAATCGCGACTGGTCATTGCTATATTCAACTTTTGACTATAAGTTATGTGCCCTTCGGTAGCCCAGAAGACGTCAAATCTTTGGGCTAAGCCCATTTAACTCACCAAGCAATTGTCTTACTTCTAAGTCCAAGACAATCTCAATGTCTTTATCTACGTGTAGAAAAACCACACCATTTGTACATAAAAAACACAAGGTACTTGATACAGTCTGCTGTAAAAAGTACAACTAAACACTGAACCACATTTATAAGGTGCCAAAAGATGCGGAATTGGGCCAGGCATCGGCAGCTGTTAAAAAATTGCCAATATCCCTGGTTTCCATGGAGTAAGAGCCGTTGCTGGGCACGTGATTATGACATTAATGATCATTCAATTGTCGCTACAGCGAAACGTTTTGGTCGGAGAGCAACGCGGTTTGCACCATTCGATTTCTCGTCACAAAATACGTCGGATTAGCCTCTTACCAGCAGCACTGGAACAGTTTTTCCACTTTTGCATTTTTGCCTGGTCTTTTTGATAATTGAAATCGGCTACACTGTACAATCGCGACTGGTCATACTATATTCAACTTTTGACTATAAGTTATGTGCCTTTCGGTAGCCCAGAAGACGTCAAATCTTTGGGCTAAGCCCATTTAACTCACCCAGCAATTGTCTTACTTCTAAGTGCAAGACAATCTCAATGTCTTTATCTACGTGTAGAAAAACCACACCATTTGTACGTGAGAAACACAAGGTACTTGATACAGTCTGCTGTAAAAAGTACAACTGAACACTGACCCACTTCAGTAAGGTGCCAAAAGATGCGGAATTGAGCCAGGCATCGGCAGCTGTTGAAAAATTGCAAATTTTCCCTGGTTTCCATGGAGTAAGAGCCGTTGCTGGGCACGTGATTATGACATAAATGATCATTCAATTGTCACTACAGCCAAAAGTATTGGTCGGAGAGCAAGGCGGTTTGCACCATTCGATTTCTCGTCACAAAATACGTCGATTAGCCTTTTACCAGCAGCACTGGAACAGTTTTCGCACTTTTGCATTTTTGCCTGGTCTTTTTGTTAATTGAAATCGGCTACACTGTACTCTGTACAATCGCGACTGGTCATTACTATATTCAACTTTTGACTATAAGTTATGTGCCCTTCGGTAGCCCAGAAGACGTCAAATCTTTGGGCTAAGCCCATTTAACTCACCCAGCAATTGTCTTACTTCTAAGTTATTCAACTTTTGACTATAAGTTATGTGCCCTTCGGTAGCCCAGAAGACGTCAAATCTTTGGGCTAAGCCCATTTAACTCACCCAGCAATTGTCTTACTCCAAGACAATCTCAATGTCTTTATCTACGTGTAGAAAAACCACACCATTTGTACGTGAAAAACACAAGGTACTTGATACAGTCTGCTGTAAAAGTACAACTTAACACTGACCAACATTTATAAGGTGCCAAAAGATGCGGAATTGGGCCAGGCATCGGCAGCTGTTGAAAAATTGCCAATTTCCCTGGTTTCCATGGAGTAAGAGCCGTTGCTGGGCACGTGATTATGACATTAATGATCATTCAATTGTCGCTACAGCCAAACGTTTTGGTCGGAGAGCAACGCGGTTTGCACCATTCGATTTCTCGTCACAAAATACGTCGGATTAACCTCTTACCAGCAGCACTGGAACAGTTTTTCCACTTTTGCATTTTTGCCTGGTCTTTTTGTTAATTGAAATCGGCTACACTGTACTCTGTACAATCGCGACTGGTCATTACTATATTCAACTTTTGACTATAAGTTATGTGCCTTTCGGTAGCCCAGAAGACGTCAAATCTTTGGGCTAAGCCCATTTAACTCACCCAGCAATTGTCTTACTTCTAAGTGCAAGACAATCTCAATGTCTTTATCTACGTGTAGAAAAACCACACCATTTGTACGTGAGAAACACAAGGTACTTGATACAGTCTGCTGTAAAAAGTACAACTGAACACTGACCCACTTCAGTAAGGTGCCAAAAGATGCGAATTGAGCCAGGCATCGGCAGCTGTTGAAAAATTGCAAATTTCCCTGGTTTCCATGGAGTAAGAGCCGTTGCTGGGCACGTGATTATGACATAAATGATCATTCAATTGTCACTACAGCCAAAAGTATTGGTCGGAGAGCAAGGCGGTTTGCACCATTCGATTTCTCGTCACAAAATACGTCGGATTAGCCTCTGACCAGCAGCACTGGAACAGTTTTCGCACTTTTGCATTTTTGCCTGGTCTTTTTGTTAATTGAAATCGGCTACACTGTACTCTGTACAATCGCGACTGGTCATTACTATATTCAACTTTTGACTATAGGTTATGTGCCCTTCGGTAGCCCAGAAGACCTGAAATCTTTGGGCTAAGCCCATTTCACTCACCCAGCAATTGTCTTACTTCTAAGTCCAAGACAATCTCAATGTCTTTATCTACGTGTAGAAAAACCACACCATTTGTACATAAAAAACACAAGGTACTTGATACAGTCTGCTGTAAAAAGTACAACTAAACACTGACCCACATTTATAAGGTGCCAAAAGATGCGGAATTGGGCCAGGCATCGGCAGCTGTTAAAAAATTGCAAATATCCCTAGTTTCCATGGAGTAAGAGCCGTTGCTGGGCACGTGATTATGACATCAATATTCATTGATTTGTCGCTACAGCCAAAAGTATTGGTCGGAGAGCAACGCGGTTTGCACCATTCAATTTCTCGTCACAAAATACGTCGGATTAGCCTCTTATCAGCAGCACTGGAACAGTTTTTCCACTTTTGCATTTTTGCCTGGTCTTTTTGTTAATTGAAATCGGCTACACTGTACTCTGTACATACGCGACTGGTCATTACTATATTCAACTTTTGACTATAAGTTATGTGCCCTTCGGTAGCCCAGAAGACGTGAAATCTTTGGGCTAAGCCCATTTAACTCACCCGGCAATTGTCTTACTTCTAAGTGCAAGACAATCTCAATGTCTTTATCTACGTGTAGAAAAACCACACCATTTGTACATAAAAAACACAAGGTACTTGATACAGTCTGCTGTAAAAAGTACAACTGAACATTGACCCACTTCAGTAAGGTGCCAAAAGATGCGGAATTGAGCCAGGCATCGGCAGCTGTTAAAAAATTGTAAAGTTCCCTGGTTTCCATGGAGTAAGAGCCGTTGCTGGGCACGTGATTATGACATAAATGATCATTCAATTGTCACTACAGCCAAACGTATTGGTCGGAGAGCAACGCGGTTTGCACCATTCGATTTCTCGTCACAAAATACGTCGGATTAGCCTCTTACCAGCAGCACTGGAACAGTTTTTCCACTTTTGCATTTTTACCTGGTCTTTTTGTTAATTGAAATCGGCTACACTGTACTCTGTACAATCGCGACTGGTCATTACTATATTCAACTTTTGACTATAAGTTATGTGCCCTTCGGTAGCCCAGAAGATCTAAAAATCTTTGGGCTAAGCCCATTTAACTCACCCAGCAATTGCCTTACTTCTAAGTGCAAGACAATCTCAATGTCTTTATCTACGTGTAGAAAAACCACACCATTTGTACGTGTTAAACACAAGGTACTTGATACAGTCTGCTGTAAAAAATTCAACTGAACACTGACCAACTTCAGTAAAGTGCCAAAAGATGCGGAATTGAGCCAGGCATCGGCAGCTGTTGAAAAATTGCAAATTTCCCTGGTTTCCATGGAGTAAGAGCCGTTGCTGGGCACATGATTATGACATAAATGATCATTCAATTGTCGCTACAGCCAAAAGTATTGGCCGGAGAGCAACGCGGTTTGCACCATTCGATTTCTCGTCACAAAATACGTCGGATTAGCCTCTTACCAGCAGCACTGGAACAGTTTTTCCACTTTTGCATTTTTGCCTGGTCTTTTTGTTAATTGAAATCGGCTACACTGTACTCTGTACAATCGCGACTGGTCATTACTATATTCAACTTTTGACTATAAGTTATGTGCCCTTCGGTAGCCCAGAAGACCTGAAATCTTTGGGCTAAGCCCATTTAACTCACCCAGCAATTGCCTTACTTCTAAGTGCAAGACAATCTCAATGTCTTTATCTACGTGTAGAAAAAACACACCATTTGTACATGAAAAACACAAGGTACTTGATACAGTCTGCTGTAAAAAGTACAACTGACCACAGACCCACATGAAAAAGGTGCCAAAAGATGCGGAATTGAGCCAGGCATCGGCAGCTGTTGAAAAATTGCAAATATCCCTGATTTCCATGGAGTAAGAGCCGTTGCTGGGCACGTGATTATGACATAAATGATCATTCAATTGTCACTACAGCCAAAAGTATTGGTCGGAGAGCAACGCGGATTGCACCATTCGATTTCTCGTCACAAAATACGTCGGATTAGCCTCTTACCAGCAGCACTGGAACAGTTTTTCCACTTTTGCATTTTTAACTGGTCTTTTTATTAATTGAAATCGGCTACACTGTACTCTGTACAATCGCGACTGGTCATTACTATATTCAACTTTTGACTATAAGTTATGTGCCCTTCGGTAGCCCAGAAGACCTGAAATCTTTGGGCTAAGCCCATTTCACTCACCCAGCAATTGTCTTACTTCTAAGTCCAAGACAATCTCAATGTCTTTATCTACGTGTAGAAAAACCACACCATTTGTACATAAAAAACACAAGGTACTTGATACAGTCTGCTGTAAAAAGTACAACTAAACACTGACCCACATTTATAAGGTGCCAAAAGATGCGGAATTGGGCCAGGCATCGGCAGCTGTTAAAAAATTTCAAATATCCCTAGTTTCCATGGAGTAAGAGCCGTTGCTGGGCACGTGATTATGACATCAATATTCATTGATTTGTCGCTACAGCCAAAAGTATTGGTCGGAGAGCAACGCGGTTTGCACCATTCAATTTCTCGTCACAAAATACGTCGGATTAGCCTCTTATCAGCAGCACTGGAACAGTTTTTCCACTTTTGCATTTTTGCTTGGTCTTTTTGTTAATTGAAATCGGCTACACTGTACTATGTACAATCGCGTGTGGTCATTACTATATTTAACTTTTGACTATAAGTTATGTGCCCTTCGGTAGCCCAGAAGACGTCAAATCTTTGGGCTAAGCCCATTTAACTCACCCAGCAATTGTCTTTCTTCTAAGTCCAAGACAATCTCAATGTCTTTATCTACGTGTATAAAAACCACACCATTTGTACGTGAAAAACACAAGGTACTTGATACAGTCTGCTGTAAAAAGTACAACTAAACACTGACCCACATTTATAAGGTGCCAAAAGGTGCGGAATTGGGCCAGGCATCGGCAGCTGTAAAAAAATTGCAAATATCCCTGGTTTCCATGGAGTAAGAGCCGTTGCTGGGCACGTGATTATGACATTAATATTCATTGATTTGTCGGTACAGCCAAAAGTATTGGTCGGAGAGCAACGCGGTTTGCACCATTCGATTTGTCGTCACAAAATACGTCGGATTAGCCTCTTACCAGCAGCACTGGAACAGTTTTTCCACTTTTGCATTTTTGCCTGGTCTTTTTGTTAATTGAAATCGGCTACACTGTACTCTGTACAATCGCGACTGGTCATTACTATATTCAACTTTTGACTATAAGTTATGTGCCCTTCGGTAGCCCAGAAGACGTGAAATCTTTGGGCTAAGCCCATTTAACTCACCCAGCAAATGTCTTACTTTTAAGTGCAAGACAATCTCAATGTCTTTATCTACGTGTAGAAAAACCACACCATTTGTACATAAAAAACACAAGGTACTTGATACAGTCTGCTGTAAAAAGTACAACTGAACATTGACCCACTTCAGTAAGGTGCCAAAAGATGCGGAATTGAGCCAGGCATCGGCAGCTGTTAAAAAATTGTAAAGTTCCCTGGTTTCCATGGAGTAAGAGCCGTTGCTGGGCACGTGATTATGACATAAATGATCATTCAATTGTCACTACAGCCAAACGTATTGGTCGGAGAGCAACGCGGTTTGCACCATTCGATTTCTCGTCACAAAATACGTCGGATTAGCCTCTTACCAGCAGCACTGGAACAGTTTTTCCACTTTTGCGTTTTTACCTGGTCTTTTTGTTAATTGAAATCGGCTACACTGTACTCTGTACAATCGCGACTGGTCATTACTATATTCAACTTTTGACTATAAGTTATGTGCCCTTCGGTAGCCCAGAAGATCTAAAAATCTTTGGGCTAAGCCCATTTAACTCACCCAGCAATTGCCTTACTTCTAAGTGCAACACAATCTCAATGTCTTTATCTACGTGTAGAAAAACCACACCATTTGTACGTGTTAAACACAAGGTACTTGATACAGTCTGCTGTAAAAAATTCAACTGAACACTGACCAACTTCAGTAAGGTGCCAAAAGATGCGGAATTGAGCCAGGCATCGGCAGCTGTTGAAAAATTGCAAATTTCCCTGGTTTCCATGGAGTAAGAGCCGTTGCCGGGCACATGATTATGACATAAATGATCATTCAATTGTCGCTACAGCCAAAAGTATTGGTCGGAGAGCAACGCGGTTTGCACCATTCGATTTCTCGTCACAAAATACGTCGGATTAGCCTCTTACCAGCAGCACTGGAACAGTTTTTCCACTTTTGCATTTTTGCCTGGTCTTTTTGTTAATTGAAATCGGCTACACTGTACTCTGTACAATCGCGACTGGTCATTACTATATTTAACTTTTGACTATAAGTTATGTGCCCTTCGGTAGCCCAGAAGACCTGAAATCTTTGGGCTAAGCCCATTTAACTCACCCAGCAATTGCCTTACTTCTAAGTGCAAGACAATCTCAATGTCTTTATCTACGTGTAGAAAAACCACACCATTTGTACATGAAAAACACAAGGTACTTGATACAGTCTGCTGTAAAAAGTACAACTGACCACAGACCCACATGAATAAGGTGCCAAAAGATGCGGAATTGAGCCAGGCATCGGCAGCTGTTGAAAAATTGCAAATTTCCCTGGTTTCCATGGAGTAAGAGCCGTTGCTGTGGGCACGTGATTATGACATAAATGATCATTCAATTGTCGCTACAGCCAAACGTATTGGTCGGAGAGCAACGCGGATTGCACCATTCGATTTCTCGTCACAAAATACGTCGGATTAGCCTCTTACCAGCAGCACTGGAACAGTTTTTCCACTTTTGCATTTTTAACTGGTCTTTTTATTAATTGAAATCGGCTACACTGTACTCTGTACAATCGCGACTGGTCATTACTATATTCAACTTTTGACTATAAGTTATGTGCCCTTCGGTAGCCCAGAAGACCTGAAATCTTTGGGCTAAGCCCATTTCACTCACCCAGCAATTGTCTTACTTCTAAGTCCAAGACAATCTCAATGTCTTTATCTACGTGTAGAAAAACCACACCATTTGTACATAAAAAACACAAGGTACTTGATACAGTCTGCTGTAAAAAGTACAACTAAACACTGACCCACATTTATAAGGTGCCAAAAGATGCGGAATTGGGCCAGGCATCGGCAGCTGTTAAAAAATTTCAAATATCCCTAGTTTCCATGGAGTAAGAGCCGTTGCTGGGCACGTGATTATGACATCAATATTCATTGATTTGTCGCTACAGCCAAAAGTATTGGTCGGAGAGCAACGCGGTTTGCACCATTCAATTTCTCGTCACAAAATACGTCGGATTAGCCTCTTATCAGCAGCACTGGAACAGTTTTTCCACTTTTGCATTTTTGCTTGGTCTTTTTGTTAATTGAAATCGGCTACACTGTACTCTGTACAATCGCGTGTGGTCATTACTATATTTAACTTTTGACTATAAGTTATGTGCCCTTCGGTAGCCCAGAAGACGTCAAATCTTTGGGCTAAGCCCATTTAACTCACCCAGCAATTGTCTTACTTCTAAGTCCAAGACAATCTCAATGTCTTTATCTACGTGTATAAAAAACCACACCATTTGTACGTGAAAAACACAAGGTACTTGATACAGTCTGCTGTAAAAAGTACAACTAAACACTGACCCACATTTATAAGGTGCCAAAAGGTGCGGAATTGGGCCAGGCATCGGCAGCTGTAAAAAAATTGCAAATATCCCTGGTTTCCATGGAGTAAGAGCCGTTGCTGGGCACGTGATTATGACATTAATATTCATTGATTTGTCGGTACAGCCAAAATTATTGGTCGGAGAGAAACGCGGTTTGCACCATTCGATTTGTCGTCACAAAATACGTCGGATTAGCCTCTTACCAGCAGCACTGGAACAGTTTTTCCACTTTTGCATTTTTGCCTGGTTTTTTTGTTAATTGAAATCGGCTACACTGTACTCTGTACAATCGCGACTGGTCATTACTATATTCAACTTTTGACTATAAGTTATGTGCCCTTCGGTAGCCCAGAAGACGTGAAATCTTTGGGCTAAGCCCATTTAACTCACCCAGCAAATGTCTTACTTTTAAGTGCAAGACAATCTCAATGTCTTTATCTACGTGTAGAAAAACCACACCATTTGTACATAAAAAACACAAGGTACTTGATACAGTCTGCTGTAAAAAGTACAACTGAACATTGACCCACTTCAGTAAGGTGCCAAAAGATGCGGAATTGAGCCAGGCATCGGCAGCTGTTAAAAAATTGTAAAGTTCCCTGGTTTCCATGGAGTAAGAGCCGTTGCTGGGCACGTGATTATGACATAAATGATCATTCAATTGTCACTACAGCCAAACGTATTGGTCGGAGAGCAACGCGGTTTGCACCATTCGATTTCTCGTCACAAAATACGTCGGATTAGCCTCTTACCAGCAGCACTGGAACAGTTTTTCCACTTTTGCGTTTTTACCTGGTCTTTTTGTTAATTGAAATCGGCTACACTGTACTCTGTACAATCGCGACTGGTCATTACTATATTCAACTTTTGACTATAAGTTATGTGCCCTTCGGTAGCCCAGAAGATCTAAAAATCTTTGGGCTAAGCCCATTTAACTCACCCAGCAATTGCCTTACTTCTAAGTGCAACACAATCTCAATGTCTTTATCTACGTGTAGAAAAACCACACCATTTGTACGTGTTAAACACAAGGTACTTGATACAGTCTGCTGTAAAAAATTCAACTGAACACTGACCAACTTCAGTAAGGTGCCAAAAGATGCGGAATTGAGCCAGGCATCGGCAGCTGTTGAAAAATTGCAAATTTCCCTGGTTTCCATGGAGTAAGAGCCGTTGCCGGGCACATGATTATGACATAAATGATCATTCAATTGTCGCTACAGCCAAAAGTATTGGTCGGAGAGCAACGCGGTTTGCACCATTCGATTTCTCGTCACAAAATACGTCGGATTAGCCTCTTACCAGCAGCACTGGAACAGTTTTTCCACTTTTGCATTTTTGCCTGGTCTTTTTGTTAATTGAAATCGGCTACACTGTACTCTGTACAATCGCGACTGGTCATTACTATATTTAACTTTTGACTATAAGTTATGTGCCCTTCGGTAGCCCAGAAGACCTGAAATCTTTGGGCTAAGCCCATTTAACTCACCCAGCAATTGCCTTACTTCTAAGTGCAAGACAATCTCAATGTCTTTATCTACGTGTAGAAAAACCACACCATTTGTACATGAAAAACACAAGGTACTTGATACAGTCTGCTGTAAAAAGTACAACTGACCACAGACCCACATGAATAAGGTGCCAAAAGATGCGGAATTGAGCCAGGCATCGGCAGCTGTTGAAAAATTGCAAATTTCCCTGGTTTCCATGGAGTAAGAGCCGTTGCTGTGGGCACGTGATTATGACATAAATGATCATTCAATTGTCGCTACAGCCAAACGTATTGGTCGGAGAGCAACGCGGATTGCACCATTCGATTTCTCGTCACAAAATACGTCGGATTAGCCTCTTACCAGCAGCACTGGAACAGTTTTTCCACTTTTGCATTTTTGCCTGGTCTTTTTGTTAATTGAAATCGGCTACACTGTACTCTGTACAATCGCGACTGGTCATTACTATATTCAACTTTTGACTATAAGTTATGTGCCCTTCGGTAGCCCAGAAGACCTGAAATCTTTGGGCTAAGCCCATTTAACTCACCCAGCAATTGTCTTACTTCTAAGTCCAAGACAATCTCAATGTCTTTATCTACGTGTAGAAAAACCACACCATTTGTACGTGAAAAACACAAGGTACTTGATACAGTCTGCTGTAAAAAGTATAACTAAACACTGGCCCACATTTATAAGGTGCAAAAAGATGCGGAATTGGGCCAGGCATCGGCAGCTGTTAAAAAATTGCAAATATCCCTGGTTTCCATGGAGTAAGAGCCGTTGCTGGGCACGTGATTATGACATCAATATTCATTGATTTGTCGCTACAGCCAAAAGTATTGGTCGGAGAGCAACGCGGTTTGCACCATTCGATTTCTCGTCACAAAATACGTCGGATTAGCCTCTTAGCAGCAGCACTGGAACAGTTTTTCCACTTTTGCATTTTTGCCTGGTCTTTTTGTTAATTGAAATCGGCTACACTGTACTCTGTACAATCGCGACTGGTCATTACTATATTCAACTTTTGACTATAAGTTATGTGCCCTTCGGTAGCCCAGAAGACGTCAAATCTTTCGGCTAAGCCCATTTAACTCACCCAGCAATTGTCTTACTTCTAAGTGCAAGACAATCTCAATGTCTTTATCTACGTGTAGAAAAACCACACCATTTGTACGTGAAAAACACAAGGTACTTGATACAGTCTGCTGTAAAAAGTACAACTGAACACTGACCCATTTCAGTAAGGTGCCAACAGATACGGAATTGAGCCAGGCATCGGCAGCTGTTGAAAAATTGCAAATTTCCCTGGTTTCCATGGAGTAAGAGCCGTTGCTGGGCACGTGATTATGACATAAATGATCATTCAATTGTCACTACAGCCAAAAGTATTGGTCGGAGAGCAACGCGGTTTGCACCATTCGATTTCTCGTCACAAAATACGTCGGATTAGCCTCTTACCAGCAGCACTGGAACAGTTTTTCCACTTTTGCATTTTTGCCTGGTCTTTTTGTTAATTGAAATCGGCTACACTGTACTCTGTACAATCGCGACTGGTCATTACTATATTTAACTTTTGACTATAAGTTATGTGCCCTTCGGTAGCCCAGAAGACCTGAAATCTTTGGGCTAAGCCCATTTAACTCACCCAGCAATTGCCTTACTTCTAAGTGCAAGACAATCTCAATGTCTTTATCTACGTGTAGAAAAACCACACCATTTGTACATGAAAAACACAAGGTACTTGATACAGTCTGCTGTAAAAAGTACAACTGACCACAGACCCACATGAAAAAGGTGCCAAAAGATGCGGAATTGAGCCAGGCATCGGCAGCTGTTGAAAAATTGCAAATTTCCCTGGTTTCCATGGAGTAAGAGCCGTTGCTGTGGGCACGTGATTATGACATAAATGATCATTCAATTGTCGCTACAGCCAAACGTATTGGTCGGAGAGCAACGCGGATTGCACCATTCGATTTCTCGTCACAAAATACGTCGGATTAGCCTCTTACCAGCAGCACTGGAACAGTTTTTCCACTTTTGCATTTTTGCCTGGTCTTTTTGTTAATTGAAATCGGCTACACTGTACTCTGTACAATCGCGACTGGTCATTACTATATTCAACTTTTGACTATAAGTTATGTGCCCTTCGGTAGCCCAGAAGACCTGAAATCTTTGGGCTAAGCCCATTTAACTCACCCAGCAATTGTCTTACTTCTAAGTCCAAGACAATCTCAATGTCTTTATCTACGTGTAGAAAAACCACACCATTTGTATGTGAAAAACACAAGGTACTTGATACAGTCTGCTGTAAAAAGTATAACTAAACACTGGCCCACATTTATAAGGTGCCAAAAGATGCGGAATTGGGCCAGGCATCGGCAGCTGTTAAAAAATTGCAAATATCCCTGGTTTCCATGGAGTAAGAGCCGTTGCTGGGCACGTGATTATGACATCAATATTCATTGATTTGTCGCTACAGCCAAAAGTATTGGTCGGAGAGCAACGCGGTTTGCACCATTCGATTTCTCGTCACAAAATACGTCGGATTAGCCTCTTAGCAGCAGCACTGGAACAGTTTTTCCACTTTTGCATTTTTGCCTGGTCTTTTTGTTAATTGAAATCGGCTACACTGTACTCTGTACAATCGCGACTGGTCATTACTATATTCAACTTTTGACTATAAGTTATGTGCCCTTCGGTAGCCCAGAAGACGTCAAATCTTTCGGCTAAGCCCATTTAACTCACCCAGCAATTGTCTTACTTCTAAGTGCAAGACAATCTCAATGTCTTTATCTACGTGTAGAAAAACCACACCATTTGTACGTGAAAAACACAAGGTACTTGATACAGTCTGCTGTAAAAAGTACAACTGAACACTGACCCACTTCAGTAAGGTGCCAACAGATACGGAATTGAGCCAGGCATCGGCAGCTGTTGAAAAATTGCAAATTTCCCTGGTTTCCATGGAGTAAGAGCCGTTGCTGGGCACGTGATTATGACATAAATGATCATTCAATTGTCACTACAGCCAAAAGTATTGGTCGGAGAGCAACGCGGTTTGCACCATTCGATTTCTCGTCACAAAATACGTCGGATTAGCCTCTTACCAGCAGCACTGGAACAGTTTTTCCACTTTTGCATTTTTGCCTGGTCTTTTTGTTAATTGAAATCGGCTACACTGTACTCTGTACAATCGCGACTGGTCATTACTATATTTAACTTTTGACTATAAGTTATGTGCCCTTCGGTAGCCCAGAAGACCTGAAATCTTTGGGCTAAGCCCATTTAACTCACCCAGCAATTGCCTTACTTCTAAGCGCAAGACAATCTCAATGTCTTTATCTACGTGTAGAAAAACCACACCATTTGTACATGAAAAACACAAGGTACTTGATACAGTCTGCTGTAAAAAGTACAACTGACCACAGACCCACATGAATAAGGTGCCAAAAGATGCGGAATTGAGCCAGGCATCGGCAGCTGTTGAAAAATTGCAAATTTCCCTGGTTTCCATGGAGTAAGAGCCGTTGCTGTGGGCACGTGATTATGACATAAATGATCATTCAATTGTCGCTACAGCCAAACGTATTGGTCGGAGAGCAACGCGGATTGCACCATTCGATTTCTCGTCACAAAATACGTCGGATTAGCCTCTTACCAGCAGCACTGGAACAGTTTTTCCACTTTTGCATTTTTGCCTGGTCTTTTTGTTAATTGAAATCGGCTACACTGTACTCTGTACAATCGCGACTGGTCATTACTATATTCAACTTTTGACTATAAGTTATGTGCCCTTCGGTAGCCCAGAAGACCTGAAATCTTTGGGCTAAGCCCATTTAACTCACCCAGCAATTGTCTTACTTCTAAGTGCAAGACAATCTCAATGTCTTTATCTACGTGTAGAAAAACCACACCATTTGTACGTGAAAAACACAAGGTACTTGATACAGTCTGCTGTAAAAAGTATAACTAAACACTGGCCCACATTTATAAGGTGCCAAAAGATGCGGAATTGGGCCAGGCATCGGCAGCTGTTAAAAAATTGCAAATATCCCTGGTTTCCATGGAGTAAGAGCCGTTGCTGGGCACGTGATTATGACATCAATATTCATTGATTTGTCGCTACAGCCAAAAGTATTGGTCGGAGAGCAACGCGGTTTGCACCATTCGATTTCTCGTCACAAAATACGTCGGATTAGCCTCTTAGCAGCAGCACTGGAACAGTTTTTCCACTTTTGCATTTTTGCCTGGTCTTTTTGTTAATTGAAATCGGCTACACTGTACTCTGTACAATCGCGACTGGTCATTACTATATTCAACTTTTGACTATAAGTTATGTGCCCTTCGGTAGCCCAGAAGACGTCAAATCTTTCGGCTAAGCCCATTTAACTCACCCAGCAATTGTCTTACTTCTAAGTGCAAGACAATCTCAATGTCTTTATCTACGTGTAGAAAAACCACACCATTTGTACGTGAAAAACACAAGGTACTTGATACAGTCTGCTGTAAAAAGTACAACTGAACACTGACCCACTTCAGTAAGGTGCCAACAGATACGGAATTGAGCCAGGCATCGGCAGCTGTTGAAAAATTGCAAATTTCCCTGGTTTCCATGGAGTAAGAGCCGTTGCTGGGCACGTGATTATGACATAAATGATCATTCAATTGTCACTACAGCCAAAAGTATTGGTCGGAGAGCAACGCGGTTTGCACCATTCGATTTCTCGTCACAAAATACGTCGGATTAGCCTCTTACCAGCAGCACTGGAACAGTTTTTCCAGTTTTGCACTTTTACCTGGTCTTTTTGTTAATTGAAATCGGCTACACTGTACTCTGTACAATCGCGACTGGTCATTACTATATTCAACTTTTGACTATAAGTTATGTGCCCGTCGGTAGCCCAGAAGACGTGAAATCTTTGGGCTAAGCAAATTTAACTCACCCGGCAATTGTCTTACTTCTCAGTCCAAGACAATCTCAATGTCTTTATCTACGTGTAGAAAAACCACACCATTTGTACATAAAAAACACAAGGTACTTGATACAGTCTGCTGTAAAAAGTACAACTGACCACAGACCCACATTTATAAGGTGCCAAAAGATGCGGAATTGAGCCAGGTATCGGCAGCTGTTAAAAAATTGCCAATTTTCCTGGTTTCCATGGAGTAAGAGCCGTTGCTGTGCACGTGATTATGACATAAATGATCATTCAATTGTCGCTACAGGCAAAAGTATTGGTCGGAGAGCAACGCGGTTTGCACCATTCGATTTGTCGTCACAAAATACGTCGGATTAGCCTCTTACCAGCAGCACTGGAACAATTTTTCCAATTTTGCATTTTTGCCTGGTCTTTTTGTTAATTGAAATCGGCTACACTGTACTCTGTACAATCGCGACTGGTCATTGCTATATTCAACTTTTGACTATAAGTTATGTGCCCTTCGGTAGCCCAGAAGACGTCAAATCTTTGGGCTAAGCCCATTTAACTCACCCAGCAATTGTCTTACTTCTAAGTCCAAGACAATCTCAATGTCTTTATCTACGTGTAGAAAAACCACACCATTTGTACGTGAAAAACACAAGGTACTTGATACAGTCTGCTGTAAAAAGTACAACTAAACACTGAACCACATTTATAAGGTGCCAAAAGGTGCGGAATTGGGCCAGGCATCGGCAGCTGGTAAAAAATTGCAAATATCCCTGGTTTCCATGGAGTAAGAGCCGTTGCTGGGCACGTGATTATGACATTAATGATCATTCAATTGTCGCTACAGCGAAACGTTTTGGTCGGAGAGCAACGCGGTTTGCACCATTCGATTTCTCGTCACAAAATACGTCGGATTAGCCTCTTACCAGCAGCACTGGAACAGTTTTTCCACTTTTGCATTTTTGCCTGGTCTTTTTGATAATTGAAATCGGCTACACTGTACTCTGTACAATCGCGACTGGTCATTACTATATTCAACTTTTGACTATAAGTTATGTGCCTTTCGGTAGCCCAGAAGACGTCAAATCTTTGGGCTAAGCCCATTTAACTCACCCAGCAATTGTCTTACTTCTAAGTGCAAGACAATCTCAATGTCTTTATCTACGTGTAGAAAAACCACACCATTTGTACGTGAGAAACACAAGGTACTTGATACAGTCTGCTGTAAAAAGTACAACTGAACACTGACCCACTTCAGTAAGGTGCCAAAAGATGCGGAATTGAGCCAGGCATCGGCAGCTGTTGAAAAATTGCAAATTTCCCTGGTTTCCATGGAGTAAGAGCCGTTGCTGGGCACGTGATTATGACATAAATGATCATTCAATTGTCACTACAGCCAAAAGTATTGGTCGGAGAGCAAGGCGGTTTGCACCATTCGATTTCTCGTCACAAAATACGTCGGATTAGCCTTTTACCAGCAGCACTGGAACAGTTTTCGCACTTTTGCATTTTTGCCTGGTCTTTTTGTTAATTGAAATCGGCTACACTGTACTCTGTACAATCGCGACTGGTCATTACTATATTCAACTTTTGACTATAAGTTATGTGCCCTTCGGTAGCCCAGAAGACGTCAAATCTTTGGGCTAAGCCCATTTAACTCACCCAGCAATTGTCTTACTTCTAAGTTATTCAACTTTTGACTATAAGTTATGTGCCCTTCGGTAGCCCAGAAGACGTCAAATCTTTGGGCTAAGCCCATTTAACTCACCCAGCAATTGTCTTACTCCAAGACAATCTCAATGTCTTTATCTACGTGTAGAAAAACCACACCATTTGTACGTGAAAAACACAAGGTACTTGATACAGTCTGCTGTAAAAAGTACAACTAAACACTGACCCACATTTATAAGGTGCCAAAAGATGCGGAATTGGGCCAGGCATCGGCAGCTGTTGAAAAATTGCCAATTTCCCTGGTTTCCATGGAGTAAGAGCCGTTGCTGGGCACGTGATTATGACATTAATGATCATTCAATTGTCGCTACAGCCAAACGTTTTGGTCGGAGAGCAACGCGGTTTGCACCATTCGATTTCTCGTCACAAAATACGTCGGATTAACCTCTTACCAGCAGCACTGGAACAGTTTTTCCACTTTTGCATTTTTGCCTGGTCTTTTTGTTAATTGAAATCGGCTACACTGTACTCTGTACAATCGCGACTGGTCATTACTATATTCAACTTTTGACTATAAGTTATGTGCCTTTCGGTAGCCCAGAAGACGTCAAATCTTTGGGCTAAGCCCATTTAACTCACCCAGCAATTGTCTTACTTCTAAGTGCAAGACAATCTCAATGTCTTTATCTACGTGTAGAAAAACCACACCATTTGTACGTGAGAAACACAAGGTACTTGATACAGTCTGCTGTAAAAAGTACAACTGAACACTGACCCACTTCAGTAAGGTGCCAAAAGATGCGGAATTGAGCCAGGCATCGGCAGCTGTTGAAAAATTGCAAATTTCCCTGGTTTCCATGGAGTAAGAGCCGTTGCTGGGCACGTGATTATGACATAAATGATCATTCAATTGTCACTACAGCCAAAAGTATTGGTCGGAGAGCAAGGCGGTTTGCACCATTCGATTTCTCGTCACAAAATACGTCGGATTAGCCTCTTACCAGCAGCACTGGAACAGTTTTCGCACTTTTGCATTTTTGCCTGGTCTTTTTGTTAATTGAAATCGGCTACACTGTACTCTGTACAATCGCGACTGGTCATTACTATATTCAACTTTTGACTATAAGTTATGTGCCCTTTGGTAGCCCAGAAGACGTCAAATCTTTGGGCTAAGCCCATTTAACTCACCCAGCAATTGTCTTACTTCTAAGTTATTCAACTTTTGACTATAAGTTATGTGCCCTTCGGTAGCCCAGAAGACGTCAAATCTTTGGGCTAAGCCCATTTAACTCACCCAGCAATTGTCTTACTCCAAGACAATCTCAATGTCTTTATCTACGTGTAGAAAAACCACACCATTTGTACGTGAAAAACACAAGGTACTTGATACAGTCTGCTGTAAAAAGTACAACTAAACACTGACCCACATTTATAAGGTGCCAAAAGATGCGGAATTGGGCCAGGTATCGGCAGCTGTTGAAAAATTGCCAATTTCCCTGGTTTCCATGGAGTAAGAGCCGTTGCTGTGCACGTGATTATGACATAAATGATCATTCAATTGTCACTACAGCCAAAAGTATTGGTCGGAGAGCAACGCGGTTTGCACCATTCGATTTTTTGTCACAAAATACGTCGGATTAGCCTCTTACCAGCAGCACTGGAACAGTTTTCGCACTTTTGCATTTTTGCCTGGTCTTTTTGTTAATTGAAATCGGCTACACTGTACTCTGTACAATCGCGACTGGTCATTACTATATTCAACTTTTGACTATAAGTTATGTGCCCTTCGGTAGCCCAGAAGACGTCAAATCTTTGGGCTAAGCCCATTTAACTCACCCAGCAATTGCCTTACTTCTAAGTGCAAGACAATCTCAATGTCTTTGTCTACGTGTAGAAAAACCACACCATTTGTACGTGAGAAACACAAGGTTCTTGATACAGTCTGCTGTAAAAAGTACAACTGAACACTGACCCACTTCAGTAAGGTGCCAAAAGATGCGGAATTGAGCCAGGCATCGGCAGCTGTTGAAAAATTGCAAATTTCCCTGGTTTCCATGGAGTAAGAGCCGTTGCTGTGCACGTGATTATGACATAAATGATCATTCAATTGTCGCTACAGGCAAAAGTATTGGTCGGAGAGCAACGCGGTTTGCACCATTCGATTTCTCGTCACAAAATACGTCGGATTACCCTCTTACCAGCAGCACTGGAAGAATTTTTTCCAATTTTGCGTTTTTGCCTGGTCTTTTTGTTAATTGAAATCGGCTACACTGTACTCTGTACAATCGCGACTGGTCATTACTATATTCAACTTTTGCCTATAAGTTATGTGCCATTCGGTAGCCCAGAAGATCTGAAATCTTTGGGCTAAGCCCATTTAACTCACCCAGCAATTGCCTTACTTCTAAGTGCAAGACAATCTCAATGTCTTTATCTACGTGTAGAAAAACCACACCATTTGTACATAAAAAACACAAGGTACTTGATACAGTCTGCTGTAAAAAGTACAACTAAACACTGACCCACATTTATAAGGTGCCAAAAGATGCGGAATTGGGCCAGGCATCGGCAGCTGTTGAAAAATTGCCAATTTCCCTGGTTTCCATGGAGTAAGAGCCGTTGCTGTGCACGTGATTATGACATAAATGATCATTCAATTGTCACTACAGCCAAAAGTATTGGTCGGAGAGCAACGCGGTTTGCACCATTCGATTTCTCGTCACAAAATACGTCGGATTAGCCTCTTACCAGCAGCACTGGAACAGTTTTTCCAGTTTTGCACTTTTACCTGGTCTTTTTGTTAATTGAAATCGGCTACACTGTACTCTGTACAATCGCGACTGGTCATTACTATATTCAACTTTTGACTATAAGTTATGTGCCCGTCGGTAGCCCAGAAGACGTGAAATCTTTGGGCTAAGCAAATTTAACTCACCCAGCAATTGTCTTACTTCTCAGTCCAAGACAATCTCAATGTCTTTATCTACGTGTAGAAAAACCACACCATTTGTACATAAAAAACACAAGGTACTTGATACAGTCTGCTGTAAAAAGTACAACTGACCACAGACCCACATTTATAAGGTGCCAAAGATGCGGAATTGAGCCAGGTATCGGCAGCTGTTGAAAAAATTGCCAATTTTCCTGGTTTCCATGGAGTAAGAGCCGTTGCTGTGCACGTGATTATGACATAAATGATCATTCAATTGTCGCTACAGGCAAAAGTATTGGTCGGAGAGCAACGCGGTTTGCACCATTCGATTTGTCGTCACAAAATACGTCGGATTAGCCTCTTACCAGCAGCACTGGAACAATTTTTCCAATTTTGCATTTTTGCCTGGTCTTTTTGTTAATTGAAATCGGCTACACTGTACTCTGTACAATCGCGACTGGTCATTGCTATATTCAACTTTTGACTATAAGTTATGTGCCCTTCGGTAGCCCAGAAGACGTCAAATCTTTGGGCTAAGCCCATTTAACTCACCCAGCAATTGTCTTACTTCTAAGTCCAAGACAATCTCAATGTCTTTATCTACGTGTAGAAAAACCACACCATTTGTACGTGAGAAACACAAGGTACTTGATACAGTCTGCTGTAAAAAGTACAACTGAACACTGACCCACTTCAGTAAGGTGCCAAAAGATGCGGAATTGAGCCAGGCATCGGCAGCTGTTGAAAAATTGCAAATTTCCCTGGTTTCCATGGAGTAAGAGCCGTTGCTGGGCACGTGATTATGACATAAATGATCATTCAGTTGTCACTACAGCCAAAAGTATTGGTCGGAGAGCAAGGCGGTTTGCACCATTCGATTTCTCGTCACAAAATACGTCGGATTAGCCTTTTACCAGCAGCACTGGAACAGTTTTCGCACTTTTGCATTTTTGCCTGGTCTTTTTGTTAATTGAAATCGGCTACACTGTACTCTGTACAATCGCGACTGGTCATTACTATATTCAACTTTTGACTATAAGTTATGTGCCCTTCGGTAGCCCAGAAGACGTCAAATCTTTGGGCTAAGCCCATTTAACTCACCCAGCAATTGTCTTACTTCTAAGTGCAAGACAATCTCAATGTCTTTGTCTACGTGTAGAAAAACCACACCATTTGTACGTGAAAAACACAAGGTACTTGATACAGTCTGCTGTAAAAAGTACAACTGACCACAGACCCACATGAATAAGGTGCCAAAAGATGCGGAATTGAGCCAGGCATCGGCAGCTGTTGAAAAATTGCCAATTTCCCTGGTTTCCATGGAGTAAGAGCCGTTGCTGGGCACGTGATTATGACATAAATGATCATTCAATTGTCGCTACAGGCAAAAGTATTGGTCGGAGAGCAACGCGGTTTGCACCATTCGATTTCTCGTCACAAAATACGTCGGATTAGCCTCTTACCAGCAGCACTGGAAGAATTTTTCCAATTTTGCATTTTTGCCTGGTCTTTTTGTTAATTGAAATCGGCTACACTGTACTCTGTACAATCGCGACTGGTCATTACTATATTCAACTTTTGACTAGAAGTTATGTGCCCTTCGGTAGCCCAGAAGACGTCAAATCTTTGGGCTAAGCCCATTTAACTCATCCAGCAATTGTCTTACTCCAAGACAATCTCAATGTCTTTATCTACGTGTAGAAAAACCACACCATTTGTACGTGAAAAACACAAGGTACTTGATACAGTCTGCTGTAAAAAGTACAACTAAACACTGACCCACATTTATAAGGTGCCAAAAGATGCAGAATTGGGCCAGGCATCGGCAGCTGTTGAAAAATTGCCAATTTCCCTGGTTTCCATGGAGTAAGAGCCGTTGCTGGGCACGTGATTATGACATTAATGATCATTCAATTGTCGCTACAGCCAAACGTTTTGGTCGGAGAGCAACGCGGTTTGCACCATTCGATTTCTCGTCACAAAATACGTCGGATTAGCCTCTTACCAGCAGCACTGGAACAGTTTTTCCACTTTTGCATTTTTGCCTGGTCTTTTTGTTAATTGAAATCGGCTACACTGTACTCTGTACAATCGCGACTGGTCATTACTATATTCAACTTTTGACTATAAGTTATGTGCCATTCGGTAGCCCAGAAGATCTGAAATCTTTGGGCTAAGCCCATTTAACTCACCCAGCAATTGCCTTACTTCTAAGTCCAAGACAATCTCAATGTCTTTATCTACGTGTAGAAAAACCACACCATTTGTACATAAAAAACACAAGGTACTTGATACAGTCTGCTGTAAAAAGTACAACTAAACACTGACCCACATTTATAAGGTGCCAAAAGATGCGGAATTGGGCCAGGCATCGGCAGCTGTTGAAAAATTGCCAATTTCCCTGGTTTCCATGGAGTAAGAGCCGTTGCTGTGCACGTGATTATGACATAAATGATCATTCAGTTGTCGCTACAGGCAAAAGTATTGGTCGGAGAGCAGCGCGGTTTGCACCATTCGATTTCTCGTCACAAAATACGTCGGATTAGCCTCTTACCAGCAGCACTGGAACAGTTTTCGCACTTTTGCATTTTTGCCTGGTCTTTTTGTTAATTGAAATCGGCTACACTGTACTCTGTACAATCGCGACTGGTCATTACTATATTCAACTTTTGACTATAAGTTATGTGCCCTTCGGTAGCCCAGAAGACCTGAAATCTTTGGGCTAAGCCCATTTAACTCACCCAGCAATTGTCTTACTTCTAAGTGCAAGACAATCTCAATGTCTTTATCTACGTGTAGAAAAACCACACCATTTGTACGTGAGAAACACAAGGTACTTGATACAGTCTGCTGTAAAAAGTACAACTGAACACTGACCCACTTCAGTAAGGTGCCAAAAGATGCGGAATTGAGCCAGGCATCGGCAGCTGTTGAAAAATTGCAAATTTCCCTGGTTTCCATGGAGTAAGAGCCGTTGCTGGGCACGTGATTATGACATAAATGATCATTCAATTGTCACTACAGCCAAAAGTATTGGTCGGAGAGCAAGGCGGTTTGCACCATTCGATTTCTCGTCACAAAATACGTCGGATTAGCCTCTTACCAGCAGCACTGGAACAGTTTTCGCACTTTTGCATTTTTGCCTGGTCTTTTTGTTAATTGAAATCGGCTACACTGTACTCTGTACAATCGCGACTGGTCATTACTATATTCAACTTTTGACTATAAGTTATGTGCCCTTCGGTAGCCCAGAAGACCTGAAATCTTTGGGCTAAGCCCATTTAACTCACCCAGCAATTGTCTTACTTCTAAGTTATTCAACTTTTGACTATAAGTTATGTGCCCTTCGGTAGCCCAGAAGACGTCAAATCTTTGGGCTAAGCCCATTTAACTCACCCAGCAATTGTCTTACTCCAAGACACTCTCAATGTCTTTATCTACGTGTAGAAAAACCACACCATTTGTACGTGAAAAACACAAGGTACTTGATACAGTCTGCTGTAAAAAGTACAACTAAACACTGACCCACATTTATAAGGTGCCAAAAGATGCGGAATTGGGCCAGGTATCGGCAGGTGTTGAAAAATTGCCAATTTCCCTGGTTTCCATGGAGTAAGAGCCGTTGCTGTGCACGTGATTATGACATAAATGATCATTCAATTGTTACTACAGCCAAAAGTATTGGTCGGAGAGCAACGCGGTTTGCACCATTCGATTTTTTGTCACAAAATACGTCGGATTAGCCTCTTACCAGCAGCACTGGAACAGTTTTCGCACTTTTGCATTTTTGCCTGGTCTTTTTGTTAATTGAAATCGGCTACACTGTACTCTGTACAATCGCGACTGGTCATTACTATATTCAACTTTTGACTATAAGTTATGTGCCCTTCGGTAGCCCAGAAGACGTCAAATCTTTGGGCTAAGCCCATTTAACTCACCCAGCAATTGCCTTACTTCTAAGTGCAAGACAATCTCAATGTCTTTGTCTACGTGTAGAAAAACCACACCATTTGTACGTGAGAAACACAAGGTTCTTGATACAGTCTGCTGTAAAAAGTACAACTGAACACTGACCCACTTCAGTAAGGTGCCAAAAGATGCGGAATTGAGCCAGGCATCGGCAGCTGTTGAAAAATTGCCAATTTCCCTGGTTTCCATGGAGTAAGAGCCGTTGCTGGGCACGTGATTATGACATAAATGATCATTCAATTGTCACTACAGCCAAAAGTATTGGTCGGAGAGCAACGCGGTTTGCACCATTCGATTTCTCGTCACAAAATACGTCGGATTAGCCTCTTACCAGCAGCACTGGAACAGTTTTTCCAGTTTTGCACTTTTACCTGGTCTTTTTGTTAATTGAAATCGGCTACACTGTACTCTGTACAATCGCGACTGGTCATTACTATATTCAACTTTTGACTATAAGTTATGTGCCCGTCGGTAGCCCAGAAGACGTGAAATCTTTGGGCTAAGCAAATTTAACTCACCCGGCAATTGTCTTACTTCTCAGTCCAAGACAATCTCAATGTCTTTATCTACGTGTAGAAAAACCACACCATTTGTACATAAAAAACACAAGGTACTTGATACAGTCTGCTGTAAAAAGTACAACTGAACACAGACCCACATTTATAAGGTGCCAAAAGATGCGGAATTGAGCCAGGTATCGGCAGCTGTTGAAAAATTGCCAATTTTCCTGGTTTCCATGGAGTAAGAGCCGTTGCTGTGCACGTGATTATGACATAAATGATCATTCAATTGTCGCTACAGGCAAAAGTATTGGTCGGAGAGCAACGCGGTTTGCACCATTCGATTTGTCGTCACAAAATACGTCGGATTAGCCTCTTACCAGCAGCACTGGAACAATTTTTCCAATTTTGCATTTTTGCCTGGTCTTTTTGTTAATTGAAATCGGCTACACTGTACTCTGTACAATCGCGACTGGTCATTGCTATATTCAACTTTTGACTATAAGTTATGTGCCCTTCGGTAGCCCAGAAGACGTCAAATCTTTGGGCTAAGCCCATTTAACTCACCCAGCAATTGTCTTACTTCTAAGTCCAAGACAATCTCAATGTCTTTATCTACGTGTAGAAAAGCCACAGCATTTGTACGTGAAAAACACAAGGTACTTGATACAGTCTGCTGTAAAAAGTACAACTAAACACTGACCCACATTTATAAGGTGCCAAAAGGTGCGGAATTGGGCCAGGCATCGGCAGCTGTTAAAAAATTGCAAATATCCCTGGTTTCCATGGAGTAAGAGCCGTTGCTGGGCACGTGATTATGACATTAATGATCATTCAATTGTCGCTACAGCGAAACGTTTTGGTCGGAGAGCAACGCGGTTTGCACCATTCGATTTCTCGTCACAAAATACGTCGGATTAGCCTCTTAGCAGCAGCACTGGAACAGTTTTTCCACTTTTGCATTTTTGCCTGGTCTTTTTGATAATTGAAATCGGCTACACTGTACTCTGTACAATCGCGACTGGTCATTACTATATTCAACTTTTGACTATAAGTTATGTGCCTTTCGGTAGCCCAGAAGACGTCAAATCTTTGGGCTAAGCCCATTTAACTCACCCAGCAATTGTCTTACTTCTAAGTGCAAGACAATCTCAATGTCTTTATCTACGTGTAGAAAAACCACACCATTTGTACGTGAGAAACACAAGGTACTTGATACAGTCTGCTGTAAAAAGTACAACTGAACACTGACCCACTTCAGTAAGGTGCCAAAAGATGCGGAATTGAGCCAGGCATCGGCAGCTGTTGAAAAATTGCAAATTTCCCTGGTTTCCATGGAGTAAGAGCCGTTGCTGGGCACGTGATTATGACATAAATGATCATTCAATTGTCACTACAGCCAAAAGTATTGGTCGGAGAGCAAGGCGGTTTGCACCATTCGATTTCTCGTCACAAAATACGTCGGATTAGCCTTTTACCAGCAGCACTGGAACAGTTTTCGCACTTTTGCATTTTTGCCTGGTCTTTTTGTTAATTGAAATCGGCTACACTGTACTCTGTACAATCGCGACTGGTCATTACTATATTCAACTTTTGACTAGAAGTTATGTGCCCTTCGGTAGCCCAGAAGACGTCAAATCTTTGGGCTAAGCCCATTTAACTCATCCAGCAATTGTCTTACTCCAAGACAATCTCAATGTCTTTATCTACGTGTAGAAAAAACCACACCATTTGTACGTGAAAAACACAACGTACTTGATACAGTCTGCTGTAAAAAGTACAACTAAACACTGACCCACATTTATAAGGTGCCAAAAGATGCAGAATTGGGCCAGGCATCGGCAGCTGTTGAAAAATTGCCAATTTCCCTGGTTTCCATGGAGTAAGAGCCGTTGCTGGGCACGTGATTATGACATTAATGATCATTCAATTGTCGCTACAGCCAAACGTTTTGGTCGGAGAGCAACGCGGTTTGCACCATTCGATTTCTCGTCACAAAATACGTCGGATTAGCCTCTTACCAGCAGCACTGGAACAGTTTTTCCACTTTTGCATTTTTGCCTGGTCTTTTTGTTAATTGAAATCGGCTACACTGTACTCTGTACAATCGCGACTGGTCATTACTATATTCAACTTTTGACTATAAGTTATGTGCCATTCGGTAGCCCAGAAGATCTGAAATCTTTGGGCTAAGCCCATTTAACTCACCCAGCAATTGCCTTACTTCTAAGTCCAAGACAATCTCAATGTCTTTATCTACGTGTAGAAAAACCACACCATTTGTACATAAAAAACACAAGGTACTTGATACAGTCTGCTGTAAAAAGTACAACTAAACACTGACCCACATTTATAAGGTGCCAAAAGATGCGGAATTGGGCCAGGCATCGGCAGCTGTTGAAAAATTGCCAATTTCCCTGGTTTCCATGGAGTAAGAGCCGTTGCTGTGCACGTGATTATGACATAAATGATCATTCAGTTGTCGCTACAGGCAAAAGTATTGGTCGGAGAGCAGCGCGGTTTGCACCATTCGATTCTCGTCACAAAATACGTCGGATTAGCCTCTTACCAGCAGCACTGGAACAGTTTTCGCACTTTTGCATTTTTGCCTGGTCTTTTTGTTAATTGAAATCGGCTACACTGTACTCTGTACAATCGCGACTGGTCATTACTATATTCAACTTTTGACTATAAGTTATGTGCCCTTCGGTAGCCCAGAAGACCTGAAATCTTTGGGCTAAGCCCATTTAACTCACCCAGCAATTGTCTTACTTCTAAGTGCAAGACAATCTCAATGTCTTTATCTACGTGTAGAAAAACCACACCATTTGTACGTGAGAAACACAAGGTACTTGATACAGTCTGCTGTAAAAAGTACAACTGAACACTGACCCACTTCAGTAAGGTGCCAAAAGATGCGGAATTGAGCCAGGCATCGGCAGCTGTTGAAAAATTGCAAATTTCCCTGGTTTCCATGGAGTAAGAGCCGTTGCTGGGCACGTGATTATGACATAAATGATCATTCAATTGTCACTACAGCCAAAAGTATTGGTCGGAGAGCAAGGCGGTTTGCACCATTCGATTTCTCGTCACAAAATACGTCGGATTAGCCTCTTACCAGCAGCACTGGAACAGTTTTCGCACTTTTGCATTTTTGCCTGGTCTTTTTGTTAATTGAAATCGGCTACACTGTACTCTGTACAATCGCGACTGGTCATTACTATATTCAACTTTTGACTATAAGTTATGTGCCCTTCGGTAGCCCAGAAGACCTGAAATCTTTGGGCTAAGCCCATTTAACTCACCCAGCAATTGCCTTACTTCTAAGTGCAAGACAATCTCAATGTCTTTATCTACGTGTAGAAAAACCACACCATTTGTACGTGAAAAACACAAGGTACTTGATACAGTCTGCTGTAAAAAGTACAACTGACCACAGACCCACATGATTAAGGTGCCAAAAGATCCGGAATTGAGCCAGGTATCGGCAGCTGTTGAAAAATTGCAAATTTCCCTGGTTTCCATGGAGTAAGAGCCGTTGCTGTGCACGTGATTATGACATAAATGATCATTCAATTGTCACTACAGGGAAAAGTATTGGTCGGACAGCAACGCGGTTTGCACCATTCGATTTGTCGTCACAAAATACGTCGGATTAGCCTCTTACCAGCAGCACTGGAACAATTTTTCCAATTTTGCATTTTTACCTGGTCTTTTTGTTAATTGAAATCGGCTACACTGTACTCTGTACAATCGCGACTGGTCATTACTATATTCAACTTTTGACTATAAGTTATGTGCCCTTCGGTAGCCCAGAAGACGTCAAATCTTTGGGCTAAGCCCATTTAACTCACCCAGCAATTGTCTTACTTCTAAGTGCAAGACAATCTCAATGTCTTTATCTACGTGTAGAAAAAACCACACCATTTGTACATGAAAAACGCAAGGTCCTTGACACAGTCTGCTGTAAAAAGTACAACTGAACACTGACCCACATTTATAAGGTGCCAAATGATGCGGAATTGAGCCAGGCATCGGCAGCTGTTGAAAAATTGCAAATTTCCCTGGTTTCCATGGAGTAAGAGCCGTTGCTACGCACGTGATTATGACATAAATGATCATTCAATTGTCGCTACAGCCAAAAGTATTGGTCGGAGAGCAACGCGGATTGCACCATTCGATTTCTCGTCACAAAATACGTCGGATTAGCCTTTTACTAGTAGCACTGGAACAGTTTTTCCACTTTTGCATTTTTACCTGGTCTTTTTGTTAATTGAAACCGGCTACACTGTACTCTGTACAATCGCGACTGGTCATTACTATATTCAACTTTTGACTATAAGTTATGTGCCCTTCGGTAGCTCAGAAGACCTGAAATCTTTGCGCCAAGCCCATTTAACTCACCCAACAATTGTCTTACTTCTAAGTCCAAGACAATCTCAATGTCTTTATCTACGTGTAGAAAAACCACACCATTTGTACATAAAAAACACAAGGTACTTGATACAGTCTGCTGTAAAAAGTACAACTAAACACTGACCCACATTTATAAGGTGCCTAAAGATACGGAATTGGGCCAGGCATCGGCAGCTGTTAAAAAATTGCAAATATCCCTGGTTTCCATGGAGTAAGAGCCGTTGCTGGGCACGTGATTATGACATCAATATTCATTGAATTGTTGCTACAGCCAAAAGTATTGGTCGGAGAGCAACGCGGTTTGCA
>NW_027018050.1:0-101614 GCF_032854445.1 Liolophura sinensis | reverse complement strand
GTTGCTCTCCGGCCAATACGTTTGGCTGTAGCGACAATTGAATGATCATTTATGTCATAATCACGTGCCCGGCAACGGCTCTTACTCCATGGAAACCAGGGAAATTTGCAATTTTTCAACAGCTGCCGATGCCTGGCTCAATTCCGCATCTTTTGGCACCTTATTCATGTGGGTCTGTGGTCAGTTGTACTTTTTACAGCAGACTGTATCAAGTACCTTGTGTTTCTCACGTACAAATGGTGTGGTTTTTTCTACACGTAGATAAAGACATTGAGATTGTCTTGGACTTAGAAGTAAGACAATTGCTGGGTGAGTTAAATGGGCTTGGCCCAAAGATTTCAGGTCTTCTGGGCTACCGAGGGCACATAACTTATAGTCAAAAGTTGAATATAGTAATGACCAGTCGCGATTGTACAGAGTACAGTGTAGCCGATTTCAATTAACAAAAAGACCAGGCAAAAATGCAAAAGTGAGAAAACTGTTCAGTGCTGCTGGTAAGAGGCTAATCCGACGTATTTTGTGACGACAAATCGAATGGTTGCAAACCGCGTTGCTCTCCGACCAAGACTTTTGGCTGTAGTGACAATTGAATGATCATTTATGTCATAATCACGATGCCCAGCAACGGCTCTTACTCCATGGAAACCAGGGAAATTTGCAATTTTTCAACAGCTGCCGATGCCTGGCTCAATTCCGCATCTTTGGCACCTTACTGAAGTGGGTCAGTGTTCAGTTGTACTTTTTACAGCAGACTGTATCAAGAACCTTGTGTTCTCACGTACAAATGGTGTGGTTTTTCTACACGTAGATAAGGACATTGAGATTGTCTTGCACTTAGAAGTAAGACAATTGCTGGGTAAGTTAAATGGGCTTGGCCCAAAGATTTCAGGTCTTCTGGGCTACCTAAGGGCACATAACTTATAGTCAAAAGTTGAATATAGTAATGACCAGTCGCGATTGTACAGAGTACAGTGTAGCCGATTTCAATTAACAAAAAGACCAGGCAAAAATGCAAAAGTGGAAAAACTGTTCCAGTGCTGCTGGTAAGAGGCTAATCCGACGTATTTTGTGACGAGAAATCGAATGGTGCAAACCGCGTTGCTCTCCGACCAATACTTTTGGCTGAGTGACAATTGAATGATCAATGATGTCATAATCACGTGCCCAGCAACGGCTCTTACTCCATGGAAACCAGGGAAATTGCAATTTTTCAACAGCTGCCGATGCCTGGCTCAATTCCGCATCTTTTGGCCCCTTACTGAAGTTGGTCAGTGTTCAGTTGTACTTTTTACAGCAGACTGTATCAAGTACCTTGTGTTTTTCACGTACAAATGGTGTGGTTTTTCTACACGTAGATAAAGACATTGAGATTGTCTTGCACTTAGAAGTAAGGCAATTTTGCTGGGTGAGTTAAATGGGCTTAGCCCAAAGATTTCAGGTCTTCTGGGCTACCGAAGGGCACATAACTTATAGTCAAAAGTTGAATATAGTAATGACCAGTCGCGATTGTACAGAGTACAGTGTAGCCGATTTCAATTAACAAAAGACCAGGCAAAAACGCAAATTGGAAAAATTGTTCCAGTGCTGCTGGTAAGAGGCTAATCCGACGTATTTTGTGACGACAAATCGAATGGTTGCAAACCGCGTTGCTCTCCGACCAATACTTTTGCCTGTAGCGACAACTGAATGATCAATTTATGTCATAATCACGTGCACAGCAACGGCTCTTACTCATGGAAACCAGGGAAATTTGCAATTTTTCAACAGCTGCCGATGCCTGGCTCATTCCGCATCTTTTGGCACCTTACTGAAGTGGGTCAGTCTTTAGTTGTACTTTTACAGCAGACTGTATCAAGTACCTTGTGTTTTTTATGTACAAATGGTGTGGTTTTTCTACACGTAGATAAAGACATTGAGATTGTCTTGCACTTAGAAGTAAGACAATTGCTGGTGAGTTAAATGGGCTTAGCCCAAAGATTTCAGGTCTTCTGGGCTACCGAAGGACACATAACTTATAGTCAAAAGTTGAATATAGTAATGACCAGTCGCGATTGTACAGAGTACAGTGTAGCCGATTTCAATTAACAAAACGACCAGGCAAAATGCAAAAGTGGAAAAACTGTTCCAGTGCTGCTGGTAAGAGGCTAATCCGACGTATTTTGTGACGAGAAAATCGAATGGTGCAATCCGCGTTGCTCTGCGGCCAATACGTTTGGCTGTAGCGACAATTGAATGATCATTTATGTCATAATCACGTGCCGGCACGGCTCTTACTCCATGGAAACCAGGGAAATTTGCAATTTTTCAACAGCTGCCGATGCCTGGCTCAATTCCGCATCTTTTGGCACCTTATTCATGTGGGTCTGTGGTCAGTTGTACTTTTTACAGCAGACTGTATCAAGTACCTTGTGTTTTTCACGTACAAATGGTGTGGTTTTTCTACACGTAGATAAAGACATTGAGATTGTCTTGGACTTAGAAGTAAGACAATTGCTGGTGAGTTAAATGGGCTTGGCCAAAGATTTCAGGTTCTTCTGGCTACCGAAGGGCACATAACTTATAGTCAAAAGTTGAATATAGTAATGACCAGTCGCGATTGTACAGAGTACAGTGTAGCCGATTTCAATTAACAAAAAGACCAGGCAAAAATGCAAAAGTGAGAAAACTGTTCCAGTGCTGCTGGTAAGAGGCTAATCCGACGTATTTTGTGACGACAAATCGAATGGTGCAATCCCGCGTTGGCTCTCCGACCAAGACTTTTGGCTGTAGTGACAATTGAATGATCATTTATGTCATAATCACGTGCACAAGCAACGGCTCTTACTCCATGGAAACCAGGGAAATTTGCAATTTTTCAACAGCTGCCGATGCCTGGCTCAATTCCGCATCTTTTGGCACCTTACTGAAGTGGGTCAGTGTTCAGTTGTACTTTTTACAGCAGACTGTTATCAAGACCTTGTGTTTCTCACGTACAAATGGTGTGGTTTTTCTACACGTAGATAAGGACATTGAGATTGTCTTGCACTTAGAAGTAAGACAATTGCTGGGTGAGTTAAATGGGCTTGGCCCAAAGATTTCAGGTCTTCTGGGCTACCGAAGGGCACATAACTATAGTCAAAAGTTGAATATAGTAATGACCAGTCGCGATTGTACAGAGTACAGTGTAGCCGATTTCAATAACAAAAAGACCAGGCAAAAATGCAAAAGTGAGAAAACTGTTCCAGTGCTGCTGGCAAGAGGCTAATCCGACGTATTTTGTGACGGACAAATCGAATGGTGCAAACCGCGTTGCTCTCCGACCAAGACTTTTGGCTGTAGTGACAATTGAATGATCATTTATGTCATAATCACGTGCCCAGCAACGGCTCTTACTCCATGGAAACCAGGGAAATTTGCAATTTTTCAACAGCTGCCGATGCCTGGCTCAATTCCGCATCTTTTGGCACCTTACTGAAGTGGGTCAGTGTTCAGTTGTACTTTTACAGCAGACTGTATCAAGAACCTTGTGTTTCTCACGTACAAATGGTGTGGTTTTTCTACACGTAGATAAGGACATTGAGATTGTCTTGCACTTAGAAGTAAGACAATTGCTGGGTAAGTTAAATGGGCTTGGGCCCAAAGATTTCAGGTCTTCTGGGCTACCTAAGGGCACATAACTTATAGTCAAAAGTTGAATATAGTAATGACCAGTCGCGATTGTACAGAGTACAGTGTAGCCGATTTCAATTAACAAAAAGACCAGGCAAAAATGCAAAAGTGGAAAAACTGTTCCAGTGCTGCTGGTAGAGGCTAATCCGACGTATTTTGTGACGAGAAATCGAATGGTGCAAACCGCGTTGCTCTCCGACCAATACTTTTGGCTGTAGTGACAATTGAATGATCAATGATGTCATAATCACGTGCCAGCAACGGCTCTTACTCCATGGAAACCAGGGAAATTTGCAATTTTTCAACAAGCTGCCGATGCCTGGCTCAATTCCGCATCTTTTGGCCCCTTACTGAAGTTGGTCAGTGTTCAGTTGTACTTTTTACAGCAGACTGTATCAAGTACCTTGTGTTTTTCACGTACAAATGGTGTGGTTTTTCTACACGTAGATAAAGACATTGAGATTGTCTTGCACTTAGAAGTAAGGCAATTGCTGGGTGAGTTAAATGGGCTTAGCCCAAAGATTTCAGGTCTTCTGGGCTACCGAAGGGCACATAACTTATAGTCAAAAGTTGAATATAGTAATGACCAGTCGCGATTGTACAGAGTACAGTGTAGCCGATTTCAATTAACAAAAAGACCAGGCAAAAACGCAAAATTGGAAAAATTGTTCCAGTGCTGCTTGGTAAGAGGCTAATCCGACGTATTTTGTGACGACAAATCGAAGGTGCAAACCGCGTTGCTCTCCGACCAATACTTTTGCCTGTAGCGACAACTGAATGATCATTTATGTCATAATCACGTGCACAGCAACGGCTCTTACTCCATGGAAACCAGGGAAATTTGCAATTTTTCAACAGCTGCCGATGCCTGGCTCAATTCCGCATCTTTTGGCACCTTACTGAAGTGGGTCAGTCTTTAGTTGTACTTTTTACAGCAGACTGTATCAATTACCTTGTGTTTTTTTATGTACAAATGGTGTGGTTTTTCTACACGTAGATAAAGACATTGAGATTGTCTTGCACTTAGAAGTAAGACAATTGCTGGGTGAGTTAAATGGGCTTAGCCCAAAGATTTCAGGTCTTCTGGGCTACCGAAGGACACATAACTTATAGTCAAAGTTGAATATAGTAATGACCAGTCGCGATTGTACAGAGTTACAGTGTAGCCGATTTCAATTAACAAATAGACCAGGCAAAAATGCAAAAGTGGAAAAACTGTTCCAGTGCTGCTGGTAAGAGGCTAATCCGACGTATTTTGTGACGAGAAATCGAATGGTGCAATCCGCGTTGCTCTGCGGCCAATACGTTTGGCTGTAGCGACAATTGAATGATCATTTATGTCATAATCACGTGCCCGGCAACCGGCTCTTACTCCATGGAAACCAGGGAAATTTGCAATTTTTCAACAGCTGCCGATGCCTGGCTCAATTCCGCATCTTTTTGGCACCTTATTCATGTGGGTCTGTGGTCAGTTGTACTTTTTACAGCAGACTGTATCAAGTACCTTGTGTTTTTCACGTACAAATGGTGTGGTTTTTCTACACGTAGATAAAGACATTGAGATTGTCTTGGACTTAGAAGTAAGGACAATTGCTGGGTGAGTTAAATGGGCTTGGCCCAAAGATTTCAGGTCTTCTGGGCTACCGAAGGGCACATAACTTATAGTCAAAAGTTGAATATAGTAATGACCAGTCGCGATTGTACAGAGTACAGTGTAGCCGATTTCAATTAACAAAAAGACCAGGCAAAAATGCAAAGTGAGAAAACTGTTCCAGTGCTGCTGGTAAGAGGCTAATCCGACGTATTTTGTGACGACAAATCGAATGGTGCAAACCGCGTTGCTCTCCGACCAAGACTTTTGGCTGTAGTGACAATTGAATGATCATTTATGTCATAATCACGTGCACAGCAACGGCTCTTACTCCATGGAAACCAGGGAAATTTGCAATTTTTCAACAGCTGCCGATGCCTGGCTCAATTCCGCATCTTTTGGCACCTTACTGAAGTGGGTCAGTGTTCAGTTGTACTTTTTACAGCAGACTGTATCAAGAACCTTGTGTTTCTCACGTACAAATGGTGTGGTTTTTCTACACGTAGATAAGGACATTGAGATTGTCTTGCACTTAGAAGTAAGACAATTGCTGGGTGAGTTAAATGGGCTTGGCCGAAAGATTTCAGGTCTTCTGGGCTACCGAAGGGCACATAACTTATAGTCAAAAGTTGAATATAGTAATGACCAGTCGCGATTGTACAGAGTACAGTGTAGCCGATTTCAATTAACAAAAAGACCAGGCAAAAATGCAAAAGTGGAAAAACTGTTCCAGTGCTGCTGGTAAGAGGCTAATCCGACGTATTTTGTGACGAGAAATCGAATGGTGCAAACCGCGTTGCTCTCCGACCAATACTTTTGGCTGTAGTGACAATTGAATGATCAATGATGTCATAATCACGTGCCCAGCAACGGCTCTTACTCCATGGAAACCAGGGAAATTTGCAATTTTTCAACAGCTGCCGATGCCTGGCTCAATTCCGCATCTTTTGGCACCTTACTGAAGTTGGTCAGTGTTCAGTTGTACTTTTTACAGCAGACTGTATCAAGTACCTTGTGTTTTTCACGTACAAATGGTGTGGTTTTTCTACACGTAGATAAAGACATTGAGATTGTCTTGCACTTAGAAGTAAGGCAATTGCTGGGTGAGTTAAATGGGCTTGGCCCAAAGATTTCAGGTCTTCTGGGCTACCGAAGGGCACATAACTTATAGTCAAAAGTTGAATATAGTAATGACCAGTCGCGATTGTACAGAGTACAGTGTAGCCGATTTCAATTAACAAAAAGACCAGGCAAAAACGCAAAATTGGAAAAACTGTTCCAGTGCTGCTGGTAAGAGGCTAATCCGACGTATTTTGTGACGACAAATCGAATGGTGCAAACCGCGTTGCTCTCCGACCAATACTTTTGCCTGTAGCGACAACTGAATGATCATTTATGTCATAATCACGTGCACAGCAAACGGCTCTTACTCCATGGAAACCAGGGAAATTTGCAATTTTTCAACAGCTGCCGATGCCTGGCTCAATTCCGCATCTTTTGGCACCTTACTAAAGTGGGTCAGTCTTTAGTTGTACTTTTACAGCAGACTGTATCAAGTACCTTGTGTTTTTATGTACAAATGGTGTGGTTTTTCTACACGTAGATAAAGACATTGAGATTGTCTTGGACTTAGAAGTAAGGCAATTGCTGGGTGAGTTAAATGGGGCTTAGCCCAAAGATTTCAGATCTTCTGGGCTACCGAATGGCACATAACTTATAGGCAAAAGTTGAATATAGTAATGACCAGTCGCGATGTACAGAGTACAGTGTAGCCGATTTCAATTAACAAAAAGACCAGGCAAAAATGCAAAATTGAAAAAATTCTTCCAGTGCTGCTGTAAGAGGGTAATCCGACGTATTTTGTGACGAGAAATCGAATGGTGCAAACCGCGTTGCTCTCCGACCAATACTTTTGCCTGTAGCGACAATTGAATGATCATTTATGTCATAATCACGTGCACAGCAACGGCTCTTACTCCATGGAAACCAAGGAAATTTGCAATTTTTCAACAGCTGCCGATGCCTGGCTCCAATTCCGCATCTTTTGGCACCTTATTCATGTGGGTCTGTGGTCAGTTGTACTTTTTACAGCAGACTGTATCAAGTACCTTGGTGTTTTTCACGTACAAATGGTGTGGTTTTCTACACGTAGATAAAGACATTGAGATTGTCTTGGACTTAGAAGTAAGACAATTGCTGGGTGAGTTAAATGGGCTTGGCCAAAGATTTCAGGTCTTCTGGCTAACCGAAGGGCACATAACTTATAGTCAAAAGTTGAATATAGTAATGACCAGTCGCGATTGTACAGAGTACAGTGTAGCCGATTTCAATTAACAAAAAGACCAGGCAAAAATGCAAAAGTGCGAAAACTGTTCCAGTGCTGCTGGTAAGAGGCTAATCCGACGTATTTTGTGACGACAAATCGAATGGTGCAAACCGCGTTGCTCTCCGACCAATACTTTTGGCTGTAGTGACAATTGAATGATCATTTATGTCATAATCACGTGCCCAGCAACGGCTCTTACTCCATGGAAACCAGGGAAATTTGCAATTTTTCAACAGCTGCCGATGCCTGGCTCAATTCCGCATCTTTTGGCACCTTACTGAAGTGGGTCAGTGTTCAGTTGTACTTTTTACAGCAGACTGTATCAAGAACCTTGTGTTTCTCACGTACAAATGGTGTGGTTTTTCTACACGTAGATAAAGACATTGAGATTGTCTTGCACTTAGAAGTAAGGCAATTGCTGGGTGAGTTAAATGGGCTTAGCCCAAAGATTTGACGTCTTCTGGGCTACCGAAGGGCACATAACTTATAGTCAAAAGTTGAATATAGTAATGACCAGTCGCGATTGTACAGAGTACAGTGTAGCCGATTTCAATTAACAAAAAGACCAGGCAAAAATGCAAAAGTGCGAAAACTGTTCCAGTGCTGCTGGTAAGAGGCTAATCCGACGTATTTTGTGACAAAAAATCGAATGGTGCAAACCGCGTTGCTCTCCGACCAATACTTTTGGCTGTAGTGACAATTGAATGATCATTTATGTCATAATCACGTGCACAGCAACGGCTCTTACTCCATGGAAACCAGGGAAATTGGCAATTTTCAACAGCTGCCGATACCTGGCCCAATTCCGCATCTTTTGGCACCTTATAAATGTGGGTCAGTGTTTAGTTGTACTTTTTACAGCAGACTGTATCAAGTACCTTGTGTTTTTCACGTACAAATGGTGTGGTTTTTCTACACGTAGATAAAGACATTGAGATTGTCTTGGAGTAAGACAATTGCTGGGTGAGTTAAATGGGCTTAGCCCAAAGATTTGACGTCTTCTGGGCTACCGAAGGGCACATAACTTATAGTCAAAAGTTGAATAACTTAGAAGTAAGACAATTGCTGGGTGAGTTAAATGGGCTTAGCCCAAAGATTTGACGTCTTCTGGGCTACCGAAGGGCACATAACTTATAGTCAAAAGTTGAATATAGTAATGACCAGTCGCGATTGTACAGAGTACAGTGTAGCCGATTTCAATTAACAAAAAGACCAGGCAAAAATGCAAAAGTGCGAAAACTGTTCAGTGCTGCTGGTAAGAGGCTAATCCGACGTATTTTGTGACGAGAAATCGAATGGTGCAAACCGCCTTGCTCTCCGACCAATACTTTTGCCTGTAGTGACAATTGAATGATCATTTATGTCATAATCACGTGCCCAGCAACGGCTCTTACTCCATGGAAACCAGGGAAATTTGCAATTTTTTAACAGCTGCCGATGCCTGGCCCAATTCCGCACCTTTTGGCACCTTATAAATGTGGGTCAGTGTTCAGTTGTACTTTTTACAGCAGACTGTATCAAGTACCTTGTGTTTTTCACGTACAAATGGTGTGGTTTTTCTACACGTAGATAAAGACATTGAGATTGTCTTGCACTTAGAAGTAAGACAATTGCTGGGTGAGTTAAATGGGCTTAGCCCAAAGATTTGACGTCTTCTGGGCTACCGAAGGGCACATAACTTATAGTCAAAAGTTGAATATAGTAATGACCAGTCGCGATTGTACAGAGTACAGTGTAGCCGATTTCAATTAACAAAAAGACCAGGCAAAAATGCAAAAGTGCGAAAACTGTTCCAGTGCTGCTGGTAAGAGGCTAATCCGACGTATTTTGTGACGAGAAATCGAATGGTGCAATCCGCGTTGCTCTCCGACCAATACTTTTGGCTGTAGTGACAATTGAATGATCATTTATATCATAATCACGTGCCCAGCAACGGCTCTTACTCCATGGAAACCAGGGAAATTTGCAATTTTTCAACAGCTGCCGATGCCTGGCTCAATTCCGCATCTTTTGGCACCTTATTCATGTGGGTCTGTGGTCAGTTGTACTTTATACAGCAGACTGTATCAAGTACCTTGTGTTTTTCACGTACAAATGGTGTGGTATTTCTACACGTAGATAAAGACATTGAGATTGTCTTGGACTTAGAAGTAAGACAATTGCTGGGTGAGTTAAATGGGCTTGGCCCAAAGATTTCAGGTCTTCTAGGCTACCGAAGGGCACATAACTTATAGTCAAAAGTTGAATATAGTAATGACCAGTCGCGATTGTACAGAGTACAGTGTAGCCGATTTCAATTAACAAAAAGACCAGGCAAAAATGCAAAAGTGCGAAAACTGTTCCAGTGCTGCTGGTAAGAGGCTAATCCGACGTATTTTGTGACGAGAAATCGAATGGTGCAATCCGCGTTGCTCTCCGACCAATACTTTTGGCTGTAGTGACAATTGAATGATCATTTATGTCATAATCACGTGCCCAGCAACGGCTCTTACTCCATGGAAACCAGGGAAATTGGCAATTTTTCAACAGCTGCCGATGCCTGGCTCAATTCCGCATCTTTTGGCACCTTACTGAAGTGGAATCAGTGTTCAGTTGTACTTTTTACAGCAGACTGTATCAAGTACCTTGTGTTTTTCATGTACAAATGGTGTGGTTTTTCTACACGTAGATAAAGACATTGAGATTGTCTTGGACTTAGAAGTAAGGCAATTGCTGGGTGAGTTAAATGGGCTTAGCCCAAAGATTTCAGGTCTTCTGGGCTACCGAAGGGCACATAACTTATAGTCAAAAGTTGAATATAGTAATGACCAGTCGCGATTGTACAGAGTACAGTGTAGCCGATTTCAATTAACAAAAAGACCAGGCAAAAATGCAAAAGTGGAAAAACTGTTCCAGTGCTGCTAGTAAGAGACTAATCCGACGTATTTTGTGACGAGAAATCGAATGGTGCAAACCGCCTTGCTCTCCGACCAATACTTTTGGCTGTAGCGACAAATCAATGAATATTGATGTCATAATCACGTGCCCAGCAACGGCTCTTACTCCATGGAAACCAGGGATATTTGCAATTTTTTAACAGCTGCCGATGCCTGGCCCAATTCCGCATCTTTTGGCACCTTACTAAATGGGGTCACTGTTTAGTTGTACTTTTTACAGCAGACTGTATCAAGTACCTTGTGTTTTTTATGTACAAATGGTCTGGTTTTTCTACACGTAGATAAAGACATTGAGATTGTCTTGGACTTAGAAGTAAGACAATTGCTGGGTGAGTTAAATGGGCTTAGCCCAAAGATTTCAGGTCTTCTGGGCTACCGAAGGGCACATAACTTATAGTCAAAAGTTGAATATAGTAATGACCAGTCGCGATTGTACAGAGTACAGTGTAGCCGATTTCAATTAACAAAAAGACCAGGCAAAAATGCAAAAGTGGAAAAACTGTTCCTGTGCAGCTGGTAAGAGACTAATCCGACGTATTTTGTGACGACAAATCGAATGGTGCAAACCGCCTTGCTCTCCGACCAATACTTTTGGCTGTAGCGACAAATCAATGAATATTGATGTCATAATCACGTGCCCAGCAACGGCTCTTACTCCATGGAAACCAGGGATATTTGCAATTTTTTAACAGCTGCCGATGCCTGGCCCAATTCCGCATCTTTTGGCACCTTATAAATGTGGGTCACTGTTTAGTTGTACTTTTTACAGCAGACTGTATCAAGTACCTTGTGTTTTTTATGTACAAATGGTGTGGTTTTTCTACACGTAGATAAAGACATTGAGATTGTCTTGGACTTAGAAGTAAGACAATTGCTGGGTGAGTTAAATGGGCTTAGCCCAAAGATTTCAGGTCTTCTGGGCTACCGAAGGGCACATAACTTATAGTCAAAAGTTGAATATAGTAATGACCAGTCGCGATTGTACAGAGTACAGTGTAGCCGATTTCAATTAACAAAAAGACCAGGCAAAAATGCAAAAGTGGAAAAACTGTTCCTGTGCAGCTGGTAAGAGGCTAATCCGACGTATTTTGTGACGAGAAATCGAATGGTGCAAACCGCGTTGCTCTCCGACCAATACTTTTGGCTGTAGCGACAAATCAATGAATATTGATGTCATAATCACGTGCCCAGCAACGGCTCTTACTCCATGGAAGCCAGGGATATTTGCAATTTTTTAACAGCTGCCGATGCCTGGCCCAATTCCGCATCTTTTGGCACCTTATAAATGTGGGTCAGTGTTTAGTTGTACTTTTTACAGCAGACTGTATCAAGTACCTTGTGTTTTTTATGTACAAATGGTGTGGTTTTTCTACACGTAGATAAAGACATTGAGATTGTCTTGGACTTAGAAGTAAGACAATTGCTGGGTGAGTTAAATGGGCTTAGCCCAAAGATTTCAGGTCTTCTGGGCTACCGAAGGGCACATAACTTATAGTCAAAAGTTGAATATAGTAATGACCAGTCGCGATTGTACAGAGTACAGTGTAGCCGATTTCAATTAACAAAAAGACCAGGTAAAAATGCAAAAGTGGAAAAACTGTTCCAGTGCTGCTGGTAAGAGGCTAATCCGACGTATTTTGTGACGAGAAATCGAATGGTGCAAACCGCGTTGCTCTCCGACCAATACTTTTGGCTGTAGTGACAATTGAATGATCATTTATGTCATAATCACGTGCCCGGCAACGGTTCTTACTCCATGGAAACCAGGGAAATTTGCAATTTTTCAACAGCTGCCGATGCCTGGCTCAATTCCGCATCTTTTGGCACCTTACTGAAGTGGGTCAGTGTTCAGTTGTACTTTTTACAGCAGACTGTATCAAGTACCTTGTGTTTTTCACGTACAAATGGTGTGGTTTTTCTACACGTAGATAAAGACATTGAGATTGTCTTGCACTTAGAAGTAAGACAATTGCTGGGTGAGTTAAATGGGCTTAGCCCAAAGATTTGACGTCTTCTGGGCTACCGAAGGGCACATAACTTATAGTCAAAAGTTGAATATAGTAATGACCAGTCGCGATTGTACAGAGTACAGTGTAGCCGATTTCAATTAACAAAAAGACCAGGCAAAAATGCAAAAGTGCGAAAACTGTTCCAGTGCTGCTGGTAAGAGGCTAATGCGACGTATTTTGTGACGAGAAATCGAATGGTGCAAACCGCGTTGCTCTCCGACCAATACTTTTGGCTGTAGTGACAATTGAATGATCATTTATATCATAATCACGTGCCCAGCAACGGCTCTTACTCCATGGAAACCAGGGAAATTTGCAATTTTTCAACAGCTGCCGATGCCTGGCTCAATTCCGCATCTTTTGGCACCTTATTCATGTGGGTCTGTGGTCAGTTGTACTTTATACAGCAGACTGTATCAAGTACCTTGTGTTTTTCACGTACAAATGGTGTGGTTTTTCTACACGTAGATAAAGACATTGAGATTGTCTTGCACTTAGAAGTAAGACAATTGCTGGGTGAGTTAAATGGGCTTGGCCCAAAGATTTCAGGTCTTCTGGGCTACCGAAGGGCACATAACTTATAGTCAAAAGTTGAATATAGTAATGACCAGTCGCGATTGTACAGAGTACAGTGTAGCCGATTTCAATTAACAAAAAGACCAGGCAAAAATGCAAAAGTGCGAAAACTGTTCCAGTGCTGCTGGTAAGAGGCTAATCCGACGTATTTTGTGACGAGAAATTGAATGGTGCAAACCGCGTTGCTCTCCGACCAATACTTTTGGCTGTAGTGACAATTGAATGATAATTTATGTCATAATCACGTGCCCAGCAACGGCTCTTACTCCATGGAAACCAGGGAAATTTGCAATTTTTCAACAGCTGCCGATGCCTGGCTCAATTCCGCATCTTTTGGCACCTTACTGAAGTGGGTCAGTGTTCAGTTGTACTTTTTACAGCAGACTGTATCAAGAACCTTGTGTTTCTCACGTACAAATGGTGTGGTTTTTCTACACGTAGATAAAGACATTGAGATTGTCTTGCACTTAGAAGTAAGACAATTGCTGGGTGAGTTAAATGGGCTTAGCCCAAAGATTTGACGTCTTCTGGGCTACCGAAGGGCACATAACTTATAGTCAAAAGTTGAATATAGTAATGACCAGTCGCGATTGTACAGAGTACAGTGTAGCCGATTTCAATTAACAAAAAGACCAGGCAAAAATGCAAAAGTGCGAAAACTGTTCCAGTGCTGCTGGTAAGAGGCTAATCCGACGTATTTTGTGACGAGAAATCGAATGGTGCAATCTGCGTTGCTCTCCGACCAATACTTTTGGCTGTAGTGACAATTGAATGATCATTTATGTCATAATCACGTGCCCAGCAACGGCTCTTACTCCATGGAAACCAGGGAAATTTGCAATTTTTCAACAGCTGCCGATGCCTGGCTCAATTCCGCATCTTTTGGCACCTTATTCATGTGGGTCTGTGGTCAGTTGTACTTTATACAGCAGACTGTATCAAGTACCTTGTGTTTTTTATGTACAAATGGTGTGGTATTTCTACACGTAGATAAAGACATTGAGATTGTCTTGGACTTAGAAGTAAGACAATTGCTGGGTGAGTTAAATGGGCTTGGCCCAAAGATTTCAGGTCTTCTAGGCTACCGAAGGGCACATAACTTATAGTCAAAAGTTGAATATAGTAATGACCAGTCGCGATTGTACAGAGTACAGTGTAGCCGATTTCAATTAACAAAAAGACCAGGCAAAAATGCAAAAGTGCGAAAACTGTTCCAGTGCTGCTGGTAAGAGGCTAATCCGACGTATTTTGTGACGAGAAATCGAATGGTGCAATCCGCGTTGCTCTCCGACCAATACTTTTGCCTGTAGCGACAATTGAATGATCATTTATGTCATAATCACGTGCACAGCAACGGCTCTTACTCCATGGAAACCAGGGAAATTGGCAATTTTTCAACAGCTGCCGATACCTGGCCCAATTCCGCATCTTTTGGCACCTTATAAATGTGGGTCAGTGTTTAGTTGTACTTTTTACAGCAGACTGTATCAAGTACCTTGTGTTTTTTATGTACAAATGGTGTGGTTTTTCTACACGTAGATAAAGACATTGAGATTGTCTTGGACTTAGAAGTAAGACAATTGCTGGGTGAGTTAAATGGGCTTAGCCCAAAGATTTCAGGTCTTCTGGGCTACCGAAGGGCACATAACTTATAGTCAAAAGTTGAGTATAGTAATGACCAGTCGCGATTGTACAGAGTACAGTGTAGCCGATTTCAATTAACAAAAAGACCAGGCAAAAATGCAAAAGTGGAAAAACTGTTCCAGTGCTGCTGGTAAGAGGCTAATCCGACGTATTTTGTGACGACAAATCGAATGGTGCAAACCGCGTTGCTCTCCGACCAATACGTTTGGCTGTAGCGACAATTGAATGATCATTTATGTCATAATCACGTGCCCGGCAACGGCTCTTACTCCATGGAAACCAGGGAAATTTGCAATTTTTCAACAGCTGCCGATGCCTGGCTCAATTCCGCATCTTTTGGCACCTTATTCATGTGGGTCTGTGGTCAGTTGTACTTTTTACAGCAGACTGTATCAAGTACCTTGTGTTTTTCACGTACAAATGGTGTGGTTTTTCTACACGTAGATAAAGACATTGACATTTTCTTGCACTTAGAAGTAAGACAATTGCTGGGTGATTTAAATGGGCTTAGCCCAAAGATTTCAGGTCTTCTGGGCTACCGAAGGGCACATAACTTATAGTCAAAAGTTGAATATAGTAATGACCAGTCGCGATTGTACAGAGTACAGTGTAGCCGATTTCAATTAACAAAAAGACCAGGCAAAAACGCAAAATTGGAAAAATTGTTCCAGTGCTGCTGGTAAGAGGCTAATCCGACGTATTTTGTGACGAGAAATCGAATGGTGCAAACCGCGTTGCTCTCCGACCAATACTTTTGCCTGTAGCGACAATTGAATGATCATTTATGTCATAATCACGTGCACAGCAACGGCTCTTACTCCATGGAAACCAGGGAAATTTGCAATTTTTCAACAGCTGCCAATACCTGGCCCAATTCCGCATCTTTTGGCACCTTATAAATGTGGGTCTGTGTTTAGTTGTACTTTTTACAGCAGACTGTATCAAGTACCTTGTGTTTTTTATGTACAAATGGTGTGGTTTTTCTACACGTAGATAAAGACATTGAGATTGTCTTGCACTTAGAAGTAAGACAATTGCTGGGTGAGTTAAATGGGCTTAGCCCAAAGATTTCAGGTCTTCTGGGCTACCGAAGGGCACATAACTTATAGTCAAAAGTTGAATATAGTAATGACCAGTCGCGATTGTACAGAGTACAGTGTAGCCGATTTCAATTAACAAAAAGACCAGGCAAAAATGCAAAAGTGGAAAAACTGTTCCAGTGCTGCTGGTAAGAGGCTAATCCGACGTATTTTGTGACGAGAAATCGAATGGTGCAATCCGCGTTGCTCTCCGACCAATACGTTTGGCTGTAGCGACAATTGAATGATCATTTATGTCATAATCACGTGCCCGGCAACGGCTCTTACTCCATGGAAACCAGGGAAATTTGCAATTTTTCAACAGCTGCCGATGCCTGTCTCAATTCCGCATCTTTTGGCACCTTATTCATGTGGGTCTGTGGTCAGTTGTACTTTTTACAGCAGACTGTATCAAGTACCTTTTGTTTTTTATGTACAAATGGTGTGGTTTTTCTACACGTAGATAAAGACATTGAGATTGTCTTGGACTGAGAAGTAAGACAATTGCTGGGTGAGTTAAATGGGCTTGGCCCAAAGATTTCAGGTCTTCTGGGCTACCGAAGGGCACATAACTTATAGTCAAAAGTTGAATATAGTAATGACCAGTCGCGATTGTACAGAGTACAGTGTAGCCGATTTCAATTAACAAAAAGACCAGGCAAAAATGCAAAAGTGCGAAAACTGTTCCAGTGCTGCTGGTAAGAGGCTAATCGGACGTATTTTGTGACGAGAAATCGAATGGTGCAATCCGCGTTGCTCTCCGACCAATACTTTTGGCTGTAGTGACAATTGAATGATCATTTATGTCATAATCACGTGCCCAGCAACGGCTCTTACTCCATGGAAACCAGGGAAATTTGCAATTTTTCAACAGCTGCCGATGCCTGGCTCAATTCCGCATCTTTTGGCACCTTACTGAAGTGGGTCAGTGTTCAGTTGTACTTTTTACAGCAGACTGTATCAAGTACCTTGTGTTTCTCACGTACAAATGGTGTGGTTTTTCTACACGTAGATAAAGACATTGAGATTGTCTTGGACTTAGAAGTAAGGCAATTGCTGGGTGAGTTTAAATGGGCCTAGCCCAAAGATTTCAGGTCTTCTGGGCTACCGAAGGGCATATAACTTATAGTCAAAAGTTGAATATAGTAATGACCAGTCGCGATTGTACAGAGTACAGTGTAGCCGATTTCAATTAACAAAAAGACAAGGCAAAAATGCAAAAGTGGAAAAATTGTTCCAGTGCTGCTGGTAAGAGGCTAATCCGACGTATTTTGTGACGAGAAATCGAATGGTGCAAACCGCGTTGCTCTCCGACCAATACTTTTGCCTGTAGCGACAATTGAATGATCATTTATGTCATAATCACGTGCACAGCAACGGCTCTTACTCCATGGAAACCAGGGAAATTTGCAATTTTTCAACAGCTGCCGATACCTGGCCCATTTCCGCATCTTTTGGCACCTTATAAATGTGGGTCTGTGTTTAGTTGTACTTTTTACAGCAGACTGTATCAAGTACCTTGTGTTTTTTATGTACAAATGGTGTGGTTTTTCTACACGTAGATAAAGACATTGAGATTCTCTTGGACTTAGAAGTAAGACAATTGCTGGGTGAGTTAAATGGGCTTAGCCCAAAGATTTCAGGTCTTCTGGGCTACCGAAGGGCACATAACTTATAGTCAAAAGTTGAATATAGTAATGACCAGTCGCGATTGTACAGAGTACAGTGTAGCCGATTTCAATTAACAAAAAGACCAGGCAAAAACGCAAAATTGGAAAAATTGTTCCAGTGCTGCTGGTAAGAGGCTAATCCGACGTATTTTGTGACGAGAAATCGAATGGTGCAAACCGCGTTGCTCTCCGACCAATACTTTTGCCTGTAGCGACAATTGAATGATCATTTATGTCATAATCACGTGCACAGCAACGGCTCTTACTCCATGGAAACCAGGGAAATTTGCAATTTTTCAACAGCTGCCGATACCTGGCCCAATTCCGCATCTTTTGGCACCTTATAAATGTGGGTCTGTGGTCAGTTGTACTTTTTACAGCAGACTGTATCAAGTACCTTGTGTTTTTTATGTACAAATGGTCTGGTTTTTCTACACGTAGATAAAGACATTGAGATTGTCTTGGACTTAGAATTAAGACAATTGCTGGGTGAGTTAAATGGGCTTAGCCCAAAGATTTGACGTCTTCTGGGCTACCGAAGGGCACATAACTTATAGTCAAAAGTTGAATATAGTAATGACCAGTCGCGATTGTACAGAGTACAGTGTAGCCGATTTCAATTAACAAAAAGACCAGGGAAAAATGCAAAAGTGGAAAAACTGTTCCAGTGCTGCTGGTAAGAGGCTAATCCGACGTATTTTGTGACGAGAAATCGAATGGTGCAAACCGCGTTGCTCTCCGACCAATACTTTTGGCTGTAGTGACAATTGAATGATCATTTATGTCATAATCACGTGCCCAGCAACGGCTCTTACTCCATGGAAACCAGGGAAATTGGCAATTTTTCAACAGCTGCCGATGCCTGGCTCAATTCCGCATCTTTTGGCACCTTACTGAAGTGAATCAGTGTTCAGTTGTACTTTTTACAGCAGACTGTATCAAGTACCTTGTGTTTTTCACGTACAAATGGTGTGGTTTTTCTACACGTAGATAAAGACATTGACATTTTCTTGCACTTAGAAGTAAGACAATTGCTGGGTGATTTAAATGGGCTTAGCCCAAAGATTTCAAGTCTTCTGGGCTACCGAAGGGCACATAACTTATAGTCAAAAGTTGAATATAGTAATGACCAGTCGCGATTGTACAGAGTACAGTGTAGCCGATTTCAATTAACAAAAAGACCAGGCAAAAACGCAAAATTGGAAAAATTGTTCCAGTGCTGCTGGTAAGAGGCTAATCCGACGTATTTTGTGACGAGAAATCGAATGGTGCAAACCGCGTTGCTCTCCGACCAATACTTTTGCCTGTAGCGACAATTGAATGATCATTTATGTCATAATCACGTGCACAGCAACGGCTCTTACTCCATGGAAACCAGGGAAATTTGCAATTTTTCAACAGCTGCCGATACCTGGCCCAATTCCGCATCTTTTGGCACCTTATAAATGTGGGTCTGTGGTCAGTTGTACTTTTTACAGCAGACTGTATCAAGTACCTTGTGTTTTTTATGTACAAATGGTCTGGTTTTTCTACACGTAGATAAAGACATTGAGATTGTCTTGGACTTAGAATTAAGACAATTGCTGGGTGAGTTAAATGGGCTTAGCCCAAAGATTTGACGTCTTCTGGGCTACCGAAGGGCACATAACTTATAGTCAAAAGTTGAATATAGTAATGACCAGTCGCGATTGTACAGAGTACAGTGTAGCCGATTTCAATTAACAAAAAGACCAGGGAAAAATGCAAAAGTGGAAAAACTGTTCCAGTGCTGCTGGTAAGAGGCTAATCCGACGTATTTTGTGACGAGAAATCGAATGGTGCAAACCGCGTTGCTCTCCGACCAATACTTTTGGCTGTAGTGACAATTGAATGATCATTTATGTCATAATCACGTGCCCAGCAACGGCTCTTACTCCATGGAAACCAGGGAAATTGGCAATTTTTCAACAGCTGCCGATGCCTGGCTCAATTCCGCATCTTTTGGCACCTTACTGAAGTGAATCAGTGTTCAGTTGTACTTTTTACAGCAGACTGTATCAAGTACCTTGTGTTTTTCACGTACAAATGGTGTGGTTTTTCTACACGTAGATAAAGACATTGACATTTTCTTGCACTTAGAAGTAAGACAATTGCTGGGTGATTTAAATGGGCTTAGCCCAAAGATTTCAAGTCTTCTGGGCTACCGAAGGGCACATAACTTATAGTCAAAAGTTGAATATAGTAATGACCAGTCGCGATTGTACAGAGTACAGTGTAGCCGATTTCAATTAACAAAAAGACCAGGCAAAAACGCAAAATTGGAAAAATTGTTCCAGTGCTGCTGGTAAGAGGCTAATCCGACGTATTTTGTGACGAGAAATCGAATGGTGCAAACCGCGTTGCTCTCCGACCAATACTTTTTGCCTGTAGCGACAATTGAATGATCATTTATGTCATAATCACGTGCCCGGCAACGGCTCTTACTCCATGGAAACCAGGGAAATTTGCAATTTTTCAACAGCTGCCGATACCTGGCCCAATTCCGCATCTTTTGGCACCTTATAAATGTGGGTCTGTGTTTAGTTGTACTTTTTACAGCAGACTGTATCAAGTACCTTGTGTTTTTTATGTACAAATGGTGTGGTTTTTCTACACGTAGATAAAGACATTGAGATTGTCTTGCACTTAGAAGTAAGACAATTGCTGGGTGAGTTAAATGGGCTTAGCCCAAAGATTTCAGGTCTTCTGGGCTACCGAAGGGCACATAACTTATAGTCAAAAGTTGAATATAGTAATGACCAGTCGCGATTGTACAGAGTACAGTGTAGCCGATTTCAATTAACAAAAAGACCAGGCAAAAATGCAAAAGTGGAAAAACTGTTCCAGTGCTGCTGGTAAGAGGCTAATCCGACGTATTTTGTGACGAGAAATCGAATGGTGCAATCCGCGTTGCTCTCCGACCAATACGTTTGGCTGTAGCGACAATTGAATGATCATTTATGTCATAATCACGTGCCCGGCAACGGCTCTTACTCCATGGAAACCAGGGAAATTTGCAATTTTTCAACAGCTGCCGATGCCTGTCTCAATTCCGCATCTTTTGGCACCTTATTCATGTGGGTCTGTGGTCAGTTGTACTTTTTACAGCAGACTGTATCAAGTACCTTTTGTTTTTTATGTACAAATGGTGTGGTTTTTCTACACGTAGATAAAGACATTGAGATTGTCTTGGACTGAGAAGTAAGACAATTGCTGGGTGAGTTAAATGGGCTTGGCCCAAAGATTTCAGGTCTTCTGGGCTACCGAAGGGCACATAACTTATAGTCAAAAGTTGAATATAGTAATGACCAGTCGCGATTGTACAGAGTACAGTGTAGCCGATTTCAATTAACAAAAAGACCAGGCAAAAATGCAAAAGTGCGAAAACTGTTCCAGTGCTGCTGGTAAGAGGCTAATCGGACGTATTTTGTGACGAGAAATCGAATGGTGCAATCCGCGTTGCTCTCCGACCAATACTTTTGGCTGTAGTGACAATTGAATGATCATTTATGTCATAATCACGTGCCCAGCAACGGCTCTTACTCCATGGAAACCAGGGAAATTGGCAATTTTTCAACAGCTGCCGATGCCTGGCTCAATTCCGCATCTTTTGGCACCTTACTGAAGTGAATCAGTGTTCAGTTGTACTTTTTACAGCAGACTGTATCAAGTACCTTGTGTTTTTCACGTACAAATGGTGTGGTTTTTCTACACGTAGATAAAGACATTGACATTTTCTTGCACTTAGAAGTAAGACAATTGCTGGGTGATTTAAATGGGCTTAGCCCAAAGATTTCAAGTCTTCTGGGCTACCGAAGGGCACATAACTTATAGTCAAAAGTTGAATATAGTAATGACCAGTCGCGATTGTACAGAGTACAGTGTAGCCGATTTCAATTAACAAAAAGACCAGGCAAAAACGCAAATTGGAAAAATTGTTCCAGTGCTGCTGGTAAGAGGCTAATCCGACGTATTTTGTGACGAGAAATCGAATGGTGCAAACCGCGTTGCTCTCCGACCAATACTTTTGCCTGTAGCGACAATTGAATGATCATTTATGTCATAATCACGTGCACAGCAACGGCTCTTACTCCATGGAAACCAGGGAAATTTGCAATTTTTCAACAGCTGCCGATACCTGGCCCAATTCCGCATCTTTTGGCACCTTATAAATGTGGGTCTGTGTTTAGTTGTACTTTTTACAGCAGACTGTATCAAGTACCTTGTGTTTTTTATGTACAAATGGTGTGGTTTTTCTACACGTAGATAAAGACATTGAGATTGTCTTGCACTTAGAAGTAAGACAATTGCTGGGTGAGTTAAATGGGCTTAGCCCAAAGATTTCAGGTCTTCTGGGCTACCGAAGGGCACATAACTTATAGTCAAAAGTTGAATATAGTAATGACCAGTCGCGATTGTACAGAGTACAGTGTAGCCGATTTCAATTAACAAAAAGACCAGGCAAAAATGCAAAAGTGGAAAAACTGTTCCAGTGCTGCTGGTAAGAGGCTAATCCGACGTATTTTGTGACGAGAAATCGAATGGTGCAATCCGCGTTGCTCTCCGACCAATACGTTTGGCTGTAGCGACAATTGAATGATCATTTATGTCATAATCACGTGCCCGGCAACGGCTCTTACTCCATGGAAACCAGGGAAATTTGCAATTTTTCAACAGCTGCCGATGCCTGTCTCAATTCCGCATCTTTTGGCACCTTATTCATGTGGGTCTGTGGTCAGTTGTACTTTTTACAGCAGACTGTATCAAGTACCTTTTGTTTTTTATGTACAAATGGTGTGGTTTTTCTACACGTAGATAAAGACATTGAGATTGTCTTGGACTGAGAAGTAAGACAATTGCTGGGTGAGTTAAATGGGCTTGGCCCAAAGATTTCAGGTCTTCTGGGCTACCGAAGGGCACATAACTTATAGTCAAAAGTTGAATATAGTAATGACCAGTCGCGATTGTACAGAGTACAGTGTAGCCGATTTCAATTAACAAAAAGACCAGGCAAAAATGCAAAAGTGCGAAAACTGTTCCAGTGCTGCTGGTAAGAGGCTAATCGGACGTATTTTGTGACGAGAAATCGAATGGTGCAATCCGCGTTGCTCTCCGACCAATACTTTTGGCTGTAGTGACAATTGAATGATCATTTATGTCATAATCACGTGCCCAGCAACGGCTCTTACTCCATGGAAACCAGGGAAATTTGCAATTTTTCAACAGCTGCCGATGCCTGGCTCAATTCCGCATCTTTTGGCACCTTACTGAAGTGGGTCAGTGTTCAGTTGTACTTTTTACAGCAGACTGTATCAAGTACCTTGTGTTTCTCACGTACAAATGGTGTGGTTTTTCTACACGTAGATAAAGACATTGAGATTGTCTTGGACTTAGAAGTAAGGCAATTGCTGGGTGAGTTAAATGGGCTTAGCCCAAAGATTTCAGGTCTTCTGGGCTACCGAAGGGCACATAACTTATAGTCAAAAGTTGAATATAGTAATGACCAGTCGCGATTGTACAGAGTACAGTGTAGCCGATTTCAATTAACAAATAGACCAGGCAAAAATGCAAAAGTGGAAAAATTGTTCCAGTGCTGCTGGTAAGAGGCTAATCCGACGTATTTTGTGACGAGAAATCGAATGGTGCAAACCGCGTTGCTCTCCGACCAATACTTTTGCCTGTAGCGACAATTGAATGATCATTTATGTCATAATCACGTGCACAGCAACGGCTCTTACTCCATGGAAACCAGGGAAATTTGCAATTTTTCAACAGCTGCCGATACCTGGCCCATTTCCGCATCTTTTGGCACCTTATAAATGTGGGTCTGTGTTTAGTTGTACTTTTTACAGCAGACTGTATCAAGTACCTTGTGTTTTTTATGTACAAATGGTGTGGTTTTTCTACACGTAGATAAAGACATTGAGATTGTCTTGCACTTAGAAGTAAGACAATTGCTGGGTGAGTTAAATGGGCTTAGCCCAAAGATTTCAGGTCTTCTGGGCTACCGAAGGGCACATAACTTATAGTCAAAAGTTGAATATAGTAATGACCAGTCGCGATTGTACAGAGTACAGTGTAGCCGATTTCAATTAACAAAAAGACCAGGCAAAAACGCAAAATTGGAAAAATTGTTCCAGTGCTGCTGGTAAGAGGCTAATCCGACGTATTTTGTGACGAGAAATCGAATGGTGCAAACCGCGTTGCTCTCCGACCAATACTTTTGCCTGTAGCGACAATTGAATGATCATTTATGTCATAATCACGTGCACAGCAACGGCTCTTACTCCATGGAAACCAGGGAAATTTGCAATTTTTCAACAGCTGCCGATACCTGGCCCAATTCCGCATCTTTTGGCACCTTATAAATGTGGGTCTGTGGTCAGTTGTACTTTTTACAGCAGACTGTATCCAGTACCTTGTGTTTTTTATGTACAAATGGTCTGGTTTTTCTACACGTAGATAAAGACATTGAGATTGTCTTGGACTTAGAATTAAGACAATTGCTGGGTGAGTTAAATGGGCTTAGCCCAAAGATTTGACGTCTTCTGGGCTACCGAAGGGCACATAACTTATAGTCAAAAGTTGAATATAGTAATGACCAGTCGCGATTGTACAGAGTACAGTGTAGCCGATTTCAATTAACAAAAAGACCAGGTAAAAATGCAAAAGTGGAAAAACTGTTCCAGTGCTGCTGGTAAGAGGCTAATCCGACGTATTTTGTGACGAGAAATCGAATGGTGCAAACCGCGTTGCTCTCCGACCAATACTTTTGCCTGTAGTGACAATTGAATGATCATTTATGTCATAATCACGTGCCCAGCAACGGCTCTTACTCCATGGAAACCAGGGAAATTGGCAATTTTTCAACAGCTGCCGATGCCTGGCTCAATTCCGCATCTTTTGGCACCTTACTGAAGTGAATCAGTGTTCAGTTGTACTTTTTACAGCAGACTGTATCAAGTACCTTGTGTTTTTCATGTACAAATGGTGTGGTTTTTCTACACGTAGATAAAGACATTGAGATTGTCTTGCACTTAGAAGTAAGACAATTGCTGGGTGAGTTAAATGGGCTTAGCCCAAAGATTTGACGTCTTCTGGGCTACCGAAGGGCACATAACTTATAGTCAAAAGTTGAATATAGTAATGACCAGTCGCGATTGTACAGAGTACAGTGTAGCCGATTTCAATTAACAAAAAGACCAGGCAAAAATGCAAAAGGGCGAAAACTGTTCCAGTGCTGCTGGTAAGAGGCTAATCCGACGTATTTTGTGACGAGAAATCGAATGGTGCAATCCGCGTTGCTCTCCGACCAATACTTTTGGCTGTAGTGACAATTGAATGATCATTTATGTCATAATCACGTGCCCAGCAACGGCTCTTACTCCATGGAAACCAGGGAAATTTGCAATTTTTCAACAGCTGCCGATGCATGGCTCAATTCCGCATCTTTTGGCACCTTATTCATGTGGGTCTGTGGTCAGTTGTACTTTATACAGCAGACTGTATCAAGTACCTTGTGTTTTTCACGTACAAATGGTGTGGTATTTCTACACGTAGATAAAGACATTGAGATTGTCTTGGACTTAGAAGTAAGACAATTGCTGGGTGAGTTAAATGGGCTTGGCCCAAAGATTTCAGGTCTTCTGGGCTACCGAAGGGCACATAACTTATAGTCAAAAGTTGAATATAGTAATGACCAGTCGCGATTGTACAGAGTACAGTGTAGCCGATTTCAATTAACAAAAAGACCAGGCAAAAATGCAAAAGTGCGAAAACTGTTCCAGTGCTGCTGGTAAGAGGCTAATCCGACGTATTTTGTGACGAGAAATCGAATGGTGCAAACCGCGTTGCTCTCCGACCAATACTTTTGGCTGTAGTGACAATTGAATGATCATTTATGTCATAATCACGTGCCCAGCATCGGCTCTTACTCCATGGAAACCAGGGAAATTTGCAATTTTTCAACAGCTGCCGATGCCTGGCTCAATTCCGCATCTTTTGGCACCTTACTGAAGTGGGGTCAGTGTTCAGTTGTACTTTTTACAGCAGACTGTATCAAGAACCTTGTGTTTCTCACGTACAAATGGTGTGGTTTTTCTACACGTAGATAAAGACATTGAGATTGTATTGCACTTAGAAGTAAGACAATTGCTGGGTGAGTTAAATGGGCTTAGCCCAAAGATTTCAGGTCTTCTGGGCTACCGAAGGGCACATAACTTATAGTCAAAAGTTGAATATAGTAATGACCAGTCGCGATTGTACAGAGTACAGTGTAGCCGATTTCAATTAACAAAAAGACCAGGCAAAAATGCAAAAGTGGAAAAACTGTTCCAGTGCTGCTGGTAAGAGGCTAATCCGACGTATTTTGTGACGAGAAATCGAATGGTGCAATCCGCGTTGCTCTCCGACCAATACGTTTGGCTGTAGCGACAATTGAATGATCATTTATGTCATAATCACGTGCCCGGCAACGGCTCTTACTCCATGGAAACCAGGGAAATTTGCAATTTTTCAACAGCTGCCGATGCCTGTCTCAATTCCGCATCTTTTGGCACCTTATTCATGTGGGTCTGTGGTCAGTTGTACTTTTTACAGCAGACTGTATCAAGAACCTTGTGTTTCTCACGTACAAATGGTGTGGTTTTTCTACACGTAGATAAAGACATTGAGATTGTATTGCACTTAGAAGTAAGACAATTGCTGGGTGAGTTAAATGGGCTTAGCCCAAAGATTTCAGGTCTTCTGGGCTACCGAAGGGCACATAACTTATAGTCAAAAGTTGAATATAGTAATGACCAGTCGCGATTGTACAGAGTACAGTGTAGCCGATTTCAATTAACAAAAAGACCAGGCAAAAATGCAAAAGTGGAAAAACTGTTCCAGTGCTGCTGGTAAGAGGCTAATCCGACGTATTTTGTGACGAGAAATCGAATGGTGCAATCCGCGTTGCTCTCCGACCAATACGTTTGGCTGTAGCGACAATTGAATGATCATTTATGTCATAATCACGTGCCCGGCAACGGCTCTTACTCCATGGAAACCAGGGAAATTTGCAATTTTTCAACAGCTGCCGATGCCTGTCTCAATTCCGCATCTTTTGGCACCTTATTCATGTGGGTCTGTGGTCAGTTGTACTTTTTACAGCAGACTGTATCAAGTACCTTTTGTTTTTTATGTACAAATGGTGTGGTTTTTCTACACGTAGATAAAGACATTGAGATTGTCTTGGACTGAGAAGTAAGACAATTGCTGGGTGAGTTAAATGGGCTTGGCCCAAAGATTTCAGGTCTTCTGGGCTACCGAAGGGCACATAACTTATAGTCAAAAGTTGAATATAGTAATGACCAGTCGCGATTGTACAGAGTACAGTGTAGCCGATTTCAATTAACAAAAAGACCAGGCAAAAATGCAAAAGTGCGAAAACTGTTCCAGTGCTGCTGGTAAGAGGCTAATCCGACGTATTTTGTGACGAGAAATCGAGTGGTGCAATCCGCGTTGCTCTCCGACCAATACTTTTGGCTGTAGTGACAATTGAATGATCATTTATGTCATAATCACGTGCCCAGCAACGGCTCTTACTCCATGGAAACCAGGGAAATTTGCAATTTTTCAACAGCTGCCGATGCCTGGCTCAATTCCGCATCTTTTGGCACCTTACTGAAGTGGGTCAGTGTTCAGTTTTACTTTTTACAGCAGACTGTATCAAGTACCTTGTGTTTCTCACGTACAAATGGTGTGGTTTTTCTACACGTAGATAAAGACATTGAGATTGTCTTGGACTTAGAAGTAAGGCAATTGCTGGGTGAGTTAAATGGGCTTAGCCCAAAGATTTCAGGTCTTCTGGGCTACCGAAGGGCACATAACTTATAGTCAAAAGTTGAATATAGTAATGACCAGTCGCGATTGTACAGAGTACAGTGTAGCCGATTTCAATTAACAAAAAGACCAGGCCAAAATGCAAAAGTGGAAAAACTGTTCCAGTGCTGCTGGTAAGAGGCTAATCCGACGTATTTTGTGACGAGAAATCGAATGATGCCAACCGCGTTGCTCTCCGACCAATACTTTTGCCTGTAGCGACAATTGAATGATCATTTATGTCATAATCACGTGCACAGCAACGGCTCTTACTCCATGGAAACCAGGGAAATTTGCAATTTTTCAACAGCTGCCGATACCTGGCCCAATTCCGCATCTTTTGGCAACTTATAAATGTGGGTCTGTGGTCAGTTGTACTTTTTACAGCAGACTGTATCAAGTACCTTGTGTTTTTTATGTACAAATGGTGTGGTTTTTCTACACGTAGATAAAGACATTGAGATTGTCTTGCACTTAGAAGTAAGACAATTGCTGGGTGAGTTAAATGGGCTTAGCCCAAAGATTTCAGGTCTTCTGGGCTACCGAAGGGCACATAACTTATAGTCAAAAGTTGAATATAGTAATGACCAGTCGCGATTGTACAGAGTACAGTGTAGCCGATTTCAATTAACAAAAAGACCAGGCAAAAATGCAAAAGTGGAAAAACTGTTCCAGTGCTGCTGGTAAGAGGCTAATCCGACGTATTTTGTGACGAGAAATCGAATGGTGCAATCAACGTTGCTCTCCGACCAATACTTTTGGCTGTACTGACAATTGAATGATCATTTATGTCATAATCACGTGCCCAGCAACGGCTCTTACTCCATGGAAACCAGGGAAATTTGCAATTTTTCAACAGCTGCCGATGCCTGGCTCAATTCCGCATCTTTTGGCACCTTACTGAAGTGGGTCAGTGTTCAGTTTTACTTTTTACAGCAGACTGTATCAAGTACCTTGTGTTTCTCACGTACAAATGGTGTGGTTTTTCTACACGTAGATAAAGACATTGAGATTGTCTTGCACTTAGAAGTAAGGCAATTGCTGGGTGAGTTAAATGGGCTTAGCCCAAAGATTTCAGGTCTTCTGGGCTACCGAAGGGCACATAACTTATAGTCAAAAGTTGAATATAGTAATGACCAGTCGCGATTGTACAGAGTACAGTGTAGCCGATTTCAATTAACAAAAAGACCAGGCAAAAACGCAAAATTGGAAAAATTGTTCCAGTGCTGCTGGTAAGAGGCTAATCCGACGTATTTTGTGACGAGAAATCGAATGGTGCAATCCGCGTTGCTCTCCGACCAATACTTTTGGCTGTACTGACAATTGAATGATCATTTATGTCATAATCACGTGCCCAGCAACGGCTCTTACTCCATGGAAACCAGGGAAATTTGCAATTTTTTAACAGCTGCCGATGCCTGGCTCAATTCCGCATCTTTTGGCACCTTACTGAAGTGGGTCAGTGTTCAGTTGTACTTTTTACAGCAGACTGTATCAAGTACCTTGTGTTTCTCACGTACAAATGGTGTGGTTTTTCTACACGTAGATAAAGACATTGAGATTGTCTTGCACTTAGAAGTAAGGCAATTGCTGGGTGAGTTAAATGGGCTTAGCCCAAAGATTTCAGGTCTTCTGGGCTACCGAAGGGCACATAACTTATAGTCAAAAGTTGAATATAGTAATGACCAGTCGCGATTGTACAGAGTACAGTGTAGCCGATTTCAATTAACAAAAAGACCAGGCAAAAACGCAAAATTGGAAAAATTGTTCCAGTGCTGCTGGTAAGAGGCTAATCCGACGTATTTTGTGACGAGAAATCGAATGGTGCAAACCGCGTTGCTCTCCGACCAATACTTTTGCCTGTAGCGACAATTGAATGATCATTTATGTCATAATCACGTGCACAGCAACGGCTCTTACTCCATGGAAACCAGGGAAATTTGCAATTTTTCAACAGCTGCCGATACCTGGCCCAATTCCGCATCTTTTGGCACCTTATAAATGTGGGTCTGTGGTCAGTTGTACTTTTTACAGCAGACTGTATCAAGTACCTTGTGTTTTTTATGTACAAATGGTCTGGTTTTTCTACACGTAGATAAAGACATTGAGATTGTCTTGGACTTAGAATTAAGACAATTGCTGGGTGAGTTAAATGGGCTTAGCCCAAAGATTTGACGTCTTCTGGGCTACCGAAGGGCACATAACTTATAGTCAAAAGTTGAATATAGTAATGACCAGTCGCGATTGTACAGAGTACAGTGTAGCCGATTTCAATTAACAAAAAGACCAGGTAAAAATGCAAAAGTGGAAAAACTGTTCCAGTGCTGCTGGTAAGAGGCTAATCCGACGTATTTTGTGACGAGAAATCGAATGGTGCAAACCGCGTTGCTCTCCGACCAATACTTTTGGCTGTAGTGACAATTGAATGATCATTTATGTCATAATCACGTGCCCAGCAACGGCTCTTACTCCATGGAAACCAGGGAAATTGGCAATTTTTCAACAGCTGCCGATGCCTGGCTCAATTCCGCATCTTTTGGCACCTTACTGAAGTGGGTCAGTGTTCAGTTGTACTTTTTACAGCAGACTGTATCAAGTACCTTGTGTTTTTCATGTACAAATGGTGTGGTTTTTCTACACGTAGATAAAGACATTGAGATTGTCTTGCACTTAGAAGTAAGGCAATTGCTGGGTGAGTTAAATGGGCTTAGCCCAAAGATTTCAGGTCTTCTGGGCTACCGAAGGGCACATAACTTATAGTCAAAAGTTGAATATAGTAATGACCAGTCGCGATTGTACAGAGTACAGTGTAGCCGATTTCAATTAACAAAAAGACCAGGCAAAAATGCAAAAGTGGAAAAACTGTTCCAGTGCTGCTAGTAAGAGACTAATCCGACGTATTTTGTGACGAGAAATCGAATGGTGCAAACCCCCTTGCTCTCCGACCAATACTTTTGGCTGTAGCGACAAATCAATAAATATTGATGTCATAATCACGTGCCCAGCAACGGCTCTTACTCCATGGAAACCAGGGATATTTGCAATTTTTTAACAGCTGCCGATGCCTGGCCCAATTCCGCATCTTTGGCACCTTATAAATGTGGGTCAGTGTTTAGTTGTACTTTTTACAGCAGACTGTATCAAGTACCTTGTGTTTTTTATGTACAAATGGTGTGGTTTTTCTACACGTAGATAAAGACATTGAGATTGTCTTGGACTTAGAAGTAAGACAATTGCTGGGTGAGTTAAATGGGCTAAGCGCAAAGATTTGACGTCTTCTGGGCTACCGAAGGGCACATAACTTATAGTCAAAAGTTGAATACAGTAATGACCAGTCGCGATTGTACAGAGTACAGTGTAGCCGATTTCAATTAACAAAAAGACCAGGCAAAAATGCAAAAGTGGAAAAACTGTTCCAGTGCAGCTGGTAAGAGGCTAATCCGACGTATTTTGTGACGAGAAATCGAATGGTGCAAACCGCGTTGCTCTCCGACCAATACTTTTGGCTGTAGCGACAAATCAATGAATATTGATGTCATAATCACGTGCCCAGCAACGGCTCTTACTCCATGGAAGCCAGGGATATTTGCAATTTTTTAACAGCTGCCGATGCCTGGCCCAATTCCGCATCTTTTGGCACCTTATAAATGTGGGTCAGTGTTTAGTTGTACTTTTTACAGCAGACTGTATCAAGTACCTTGTGTTTTTTATGTACAAATGGTGTGGTTTTTCTACACGTAGATAAAGACATTGAGATTGTCTTGGACTTAGAAGTAAGACAATTGCTGGGTGAGTTAAATGGGCTTAGCCCAAAGATTTCAGGTCTTCTGGGCTACCGAAGGGCACATAACTTATAGTCAAAAGTTGAATATAGTAATGACCAGTCGCGATTGTACAGAGTACAGTGTAGCCGATTTCAATTAACAAAAAGACCAGGTAAAAATGCAAAAGTGGAAAAACTGTTCCAGTGCTGCTGGTAAGAGGCTAATCCGACGTATTTTGTGACGAGAAATCGAATGGTGCAAACCGCGTTGCTCTCCGACCAATACTTTTGGCTGTAGTGACAATTGAATGATCATTTATGTCATAATCACGTGCCCGGCAACGGCTCTTACTCCATGGAAACCAGGGAAATTTGCAATTTTTCAACAGCTGCCGATGCCTGGCTCAATTCCGCATCTTTTGGCACCTTACTGAAGTGGGTCAGTGTTCAGTTGTACTTTTTACAGCAGACTGTATCAAGTACCTTGTGTTTATCACGTACAAATGGTGTGGTTTTTCTACACGTAGATAAAGACATTGAGATTGTCTTGCACTTAGAAGTAAGACAATTGCTGGGTGAGTTAAATGGGCTTAGCCCAAAGATTTCAGGTCTTCTGGGCTACCGAAGGGCACATAACTTATAGTCAAAAGTTGAATATAGTAATGACCAGTCGCGATTGTACAGAGTACAGTGTAGCCGATTTCAATTAACAAAAAGACCAGGCAAAAATGCAAAAGTGGAAAAACTGTTCCAGTGCTGCTGGTAAGAGGCTAATCCGACGTATTTTGTGACGAGAAATCGAATGGTGCAAACCGCGTTGCTCTCCGACCAATACGTTTGGCTGTAGCGACAATTGAATGATCATTAATGTCATAATCATGTGCCCAGCAACGGCTCTTACTCCATGGAAACCAGGGATATTTGCAATTTTTTAACAGCTGCCGATGCCTGGCCCAATTCCGCACCTTTTGGCACCTTATAAATGTGGGTCAGTGTTTAGTTGTACTTTTTACAGCAGACTGTATCAAGTACCTTGTGTTTTTCACGTACAAATGGTGTGGTTTTTCTACACGTAGATAAAGACATTGAGATTGTCTTGCACTTAGAAGTAAGACAATTGCTGGGTGAGTTAAATGGGCTTAGCCCAAAGATTTGACGTCTTCTGGGCTACCGAAGTGCACATAACTTATAGTCAAAAGTTGAATATAGTAATGACCAGTCGCGATTGTACAGAGTACAGTGTAGCCGATTTCAATTAACAAAAAGACCAGGCAAAAATGCAAAAGTGCGAAAACTGTTCCAGTGCTGCTGGTAAGAGGCTAATCCGACGTATTTTGTGACGAGAAATCGAATGGTGCAAACCGCGTTGCTCTCCGACCAATACTTTTGGCTGTAGTGACAATTGAATGATCATTTATATCATAATCACGTGCCCAGCAACGGCTCTTACTCCATGGAAACCAGGGAAATTTGCAATTTTTCAACAGCTGCCGATGCCTGGCCCAATTCCGCATCTTTTGGCACCTTATAAGTGTGGGTCAGTGTTTAGTTGTACTTTTTACAGCAGACTGTATCAAGTATCTTGTGTTTTTCACGTACAAATGGTGTGGTTTTTCTACACGTAGATAAAGACATTGAGATTGTCTTGCACTTAGAAGTAAGACAATTGCTGGGTGAGTTAAATGGGCTTAGCCCAAAGATTTGACGTCTTCTGGGCTACCGAAGGGCACATAACTTATAGTCAAAAGTTGAATATAGTAATGACCAGTCGCGATTGTACAGAGTACAGTGTAGCCGATTTCAATTAACAAAAAGACCAGGCAAAAATGCAAAAGTGCGAAAACTGTTCCAGTGCTGCTGGTAAGAGGCTAATCCGACGTATTTTGTGACGATAAATCGAATGGTGCAATCCGCGTTGCTCTCCGACCAATACTTTTGGCTGTAGTGACAATTGAATGATCATTTATATCATAATCACGTGCCCAGCAACGGCTCTTACTCCATGGAAACCAGGGAAATTTGCAATTTTTCAACAGCTGCCGATGCATGGCTCAATTCCGCATCTTTTGGCACCTTATTCATGTGGGTCTGTGGTCAGTTGTACTTTATACAGCAGACTGTATCAAGTACCTTGTGTTTTTCACGTACAAATGGTGTGGTATTTCTACACGTAGATAAAGACATTGAGATTGTCTTGGACTTAGAAGTAAGACAATTGCTGGGTGAGTTAAATGGGCTTGGCCCAAAGATTTCAGGTCTTCTGGGCTACCGAAGGGCACATAACTTATAGTCAAAAGTTGAATATAGTAATGACCAGTCGCGATTGTACAGAGTACAGTGTAGCCGATTTCAATTAACAAAAAGACCAGGCAAAAATGCAAAAGTGCGAAAACTGTTCCAGTGCTGCTGGTAAGAGGCTAATCCGACGTATTTTGTGACGAGAAATCGAATGGTGCAAACCGCGTTGCTCTCCGACCAATACTTTTGGCTGTAGTGACAATTGAATGATCATTTATGTCATAATCACGTGCCCAGCAACGGCTCTTACTCCATGGAAACCAGGGAAATTGGCAATTTTTCAACAGCTGCCGATGCCTGGCTCAATTCCGCATCTTTTGGCACCTTACTGAAGTGGGTCAGTGTTCAGTTGTACTTTTTACAGCAGACTGTATCAAGAACCTTGTGTTTCTCACGTACAAATGGTGTGGTATTTCTACACGTAGATAAAGACATTGAGATTGTCTTGCACTTAGAAGTAAGGCAATTGCTGGCTGAGTTAAATGGGCTTAGCCCAAAGATTTCAGGTCTTCTGGGCTACCGAAGGGCACATAACTTATAGTCAAAAGTTGAATATAGTAATGACCAGTCGCGATTGTACAGAGTACAGTGTAGCCGATTTCAATTAACAAAAAGACCAGGCAAAAATGCAAAAGTGGAAAAACTGTTCCAGTGCTGCTGGTAAAAGACTAATCCGACGTATTTTGTGACGAGAAATCGAATGGTGCAATCCGCGTTGCTCTCCGACCAATACGTTTGGCTGTAGCGACAATTGAATGATCATTTATGTCATAATCACGTGCCCGGCAACGGCTCTTACTCCATGGAAACCAGGGAAATTTGCAATTTTTCAACAGCTGCCGATGCCTGGCTCAATTCCGCATCTTTTGGCACCTTATTCATGTGGGTCTGTGGTCAGTTGTACTTTTTACAGCAGACTGTATCAAGTACCTTGTGTTTTTCACGTACAAATGGTGTGGTTTTTCTACACGTAGATAAAGACATTGACATTGTCTTGCACTTAGAAGTAAGGCAATTGCTGGGTGAGTTAAATGGGCTTAGCCCAAAGATTTCAGGTCTTCTGGGCTACCGAAGGGCTCATAACTTATAGTCAAAAGTTGAATATAGTAATGACCAGTCGCGATTGTACAGAGTACAGTGTAGCCGATTTCAATTAACAAAAAGACCAGGCAAAAACGCAAAATTGGAAAAATTGTTCCAGTGCTGCTGGTAAGAGGCTAATCCGACGTATTTTGTGACGAGAAATCGAATGGTGCAAACCGCGTTGCTCTCCGACCAATACTTTTGCCTGTAGCGACAATTGAATGATCATTTATGTCATAATCACGTGCACAGCAACGGCTCTTACTCCATGGAAACCAGGGAAATTTGCAATTTTTCAACAGTTGCCGATACCTGGCCCAATTCCGCATCTTTTGGCACCTTATAAATGTGGGTCTGTGTTTAGTTGTACTTTTTACAGCAGACTGTATCAAGTACCTTGTGTTTTTTATGTACAAATGGTGTGGTTTTTCTACACGTAGATAAAGACATTGAGATTGTCTTGCACTTAGAAGTAAGACAATTGCTGGGTGAGTTAAATGGGCTTAGCCCAAAGATTTCAGGTCTTCTGGGCTACCGAAGGGCACATAACTTATAGTCAAAAGTTGAATATAGTAATGACCAGTCGCGATTGTACAGAGTACAGTGTAGCCGATTTCAATTAACAAAAAGACCAGGCAAAAATGCAAAAGTGGAAAAACTGTTCCAGTGCTGCTGGTAAGAGGCTAATCCGACGTATTTTGTGACGAGAAATCGAATGGCGCAATCCGCGTTGCTCTCCGACCAATACGTTTGGCTGTAGCGACAATTGAATGATCATTTATGTCATAATCACGTGCCCGGCAACGGCTCTTACTCCATGGAAACCAGGGAAATTTGCAATTTTTCAACAGCTGCCGATGCCTGTCTCAATTCCGCATCTTTTGGCACCTTATTCATGTGGGTCTGTGGTCAGTTGTACTTTTTACAGCAGACTGTATCAAGTACCTTTTGTTTTTTATGTACAAATGGTGTGGTTTTTCTACACGTAGATAAAGACATTGAGATTGTCTTGGACTGAGAAGTAAGACAATTGCTGGGTGAGTTAAATGGGCTTGGCCCAAAGATTTCAGGTCTTCTGGGCTACCGAAGGGCACATAACTTATAGTCAAAAGTTGAATATAGTAATGACCAGTCGCGATTGTACAGAGTACAGTGTAGCCGATTTCAATTAACAAAAAGACCAGGCAAAAATGCAAAAGTGCGAAAACTGTTCCAGTGCTGCTGGTAAGAGGCTAATCCGACGTATTTTGTGACGAGAAATCGAATGGTGCAATCCGCGTTGCTCTCCGACCAATACTTTTGGCTGTAGTGACAATTGAATGATCATTTATGTCATAATCACGTGCCCAGCAACGGCTCTTACTCCATGGAAACCAGGGAAATTTGCAATTTTTCAACAGCTGCCGATGCCTGGCTCAATTCCGCATCTTTTGGCACCTTACTGAAGTGGGTCAGTGTTCAGTTGTACTTTTTACAGCAGACTGTATCAAGTACCTTGTGTTTCTCACGTACAAATGGTGTGGTTTTTCTACACGTAGATAAAGACATTGAGATTGTCTTGCACTTAGAAGTAAGGCAATTGCTGGGTGAGTTAAATGGGCTTAGCCCAAAGATTTCAGGTCTTCTGGGCTACCGAAGGGCACATAACTTATAGTCAAAAGTTGAATATAGTAATGACCAGTCGCGATTGTACAGAGTACAGTGTAGCCGATTTCAATTAACAAAAAGACCAGGCAAAAACGCAAAATTGGAAAGATTGTTCCAGTGCTGCTGGTAAGAGGCTAATCCGACGTATTTTGTGACGAGAAATCGAATGGTGCAAACCGCGTTGCTCTCCGACCAATACTTTTGCCTGTAGCGACAATTGAATGATCATTTATGTCATAATCACGTGCACAGCAACGGCTCTTACTCCATGGAAACCAGGGAAATTTGCAATTTTTCAACAGCTGCCGATACCTGGCCCAATTCCGCATCTTTTGGCACCTTATAAATGTGGGTCTGTGTTTAGTTGTACTTTTTACAGCAGACTGTATCAAGTACCTTGTGTTTTTTATGTACAAATGGTGTGGTTTTTCTACACGTAGATAAAGACATTGAGATTGTCTTGCACTTAGAAGTAAGACAATTGCTGGGTGAGTTAAATGGGCTTAGCCCAAAGATTTCAGGTCTTCTGGGCTACCGAAGGGCACATAACTTATAGTCAAAAGTTGAATATAGTAATGACCAGTCGCGATTGTACAGAGTACAGTGTAGCCGATTTCAATTAACAAAAAGACCAGGCAAAAATGCAAAAGTGGAAAAACTGTTCCAGTGCTGCTGGTAAGAGGCTAATCCGACGTATTTTGTGACGAGAAATCGAATGGTGCAATCCGCGTTGCTCTCCGACCAATACTTTTGGCTGTAGTGACAATTGAATGATCATTTATGTCATAATCACGTGCCCAGCAACGGCTCTTACTCCATGGAAACCAGGGAAATTTGCAATTTTTCAACAGCTGCCGATGCCTGGCTCAATTCCGCATCTTTTGGCACCTTACTGAAGTGGGTCAGTGTTCAGTTTTACTTTTTACAGCAGACTGTATCAAGTACCTTGTGTTTCTCACGTACAAATGGTGTGGTTTTTCTACACGTAGATAAAGACATTGAGATTGTCTTGCACTTAGAAGTAAGGCAATTGCTGGGTGAGTTAAATGGGCTTAGCCCAAAGATTTCAGGTCTTCTGGGCTACCGAAGGGCACATAACTTATAGTCAAAAGTTGAATATAGTAATGACCAGTCGCGATTGTACAGAGTACAGTGTAGCCGATTTCAATTAACAAAAAGACCAGGCAAAAATGCAAAAGTGGAAAAACTGTTCCAGTGCTGCTGGTAAGAGGCTAATCCGACGTATTTTGTGACGAGAAATCGAATGGTGCAAACCGCGTTGCTCTCCGACCAATATTTTTGCCTGTAGCGACAATTGAATGATCATTTATGTCATAATCACGTGCACAGCAACGGCTCTTACTCCATGGAAACCAGGGAAATTTGCAATTTTTCAACAGTTGCCGATACCTGGCCCAATTCCGCATCTTTTGGCACCTTATAAATGTGGGTCTGTGTTTAGTTGTACTTTTTACAGCAGACTGTATCAAGTACCTTGTGTTTTTTATGTACAAATGGTGTGGTTTTTCTACACGTAGATAAAGACATTGAGATTGTCTTGCACTTAGAAGTAAGACAATTGCTGGGTGAGTTAAATGGGCTTAGCCCAAAGATTTCAGGTCTTCTGGGCTACCGAAGGGCACATAACTTATAGTCAAAAGTTGAATATAGTAATGACCAGTCGCGATTGTACAGAGTACAGTGTAGCCGATTTCAATTAACAAAAAGACCAGGCCAAAATGCAAAAGTGGAAAAACTGTTCCAGTGCTGCTGGTAAGAGGCTAATCCGACGTATTTTGTGACGAGAAATCGAATGGTGCAATCCGCGTTGCTCTCCGACCAATACTTTTGGCTGTAGCGACAATTGAATGATCATTTATGTCATAATCACGTGCCCGGCAACGGCTCTTACTCCATGGAAACCAGGGAAATTTGCAATTTTTCAACAGCTGCCGATGCCTGTCTCAATTCCGCATCTTTTGGCACCTTATTCATGTGGGTCTGTGGTCAGTTGTACTTTTTACAGCAGACTGTATCAAGTACCTTTTGTTTTTTATGTATAAATGGTGTGGTTTTTCTACACGTAGATAAAGACATTGAGATTGTCTTGGACTGAGAGGTAAGACAATTGCTGGGTGAGTTAAATGGGCTTGGCCCAAAGATTTCAGGTCTTCTGGGCTACCGAAGGGCACATAACTTATAGTCAAAAGATGAATATAGTAATGACCAGTCGCGATTGTACAGAGTACAGTGTAGCCGATTTCAATTAACAAAAAGACCAGGCAAAAATGCAAAAGTGCGAAAACTGTTCCAGTGCTGCTGGTAAGAGGCTAATCCGACGTATTTTGTGACGAGAAATCGAATGGTGCAATCCGCGTTGCTCTCCGACCAATACTTTTGGTTGTAGTGACAATTGAATGATCATTTATGTCATAATCACGTGCCCAGCAACGGCTCTTACTCCATGGAAACCAGGGAAATTGGCAATTTTTCAACAGCTGCCGATGCCTGGCTCAATTCCGCATCTTTTGGCACCTTACTGAAGTGGGTCAGTGTTCAGTTGTACTTTTTACAGCAGACTGTATCAAGTACCTTGTGTTTCTCACGTACAAATGGTGTGGTTTTTCTACACGTAGATAAAGACATTGAGATTGTCTTGGACTGAGAAGTAAGACAATTGCTGGGTGAGTTAAATGGGCTTGGCCCAAAGATTTCAGGTCTTCTGGGCTACCGAAGGGCACATAACTTATAGTCAAAAGTTGAATATAGTAATGACCAGTCGCGATTGTACAGAGTACAGTGTAGCCGATTTCAATTAACAAAAAGACCAGGCAAAAATGCAAAAGTGCGAAAACTGTTCCAGTGCTGCTGGTAAGAGGCTAATCCGACGTATTTTGTGACGAGAAATCGAATGGTGCAATCCGCGTTGCTCTCCGACCAATACTTTTGGCTGTAGTGACAATTGAATGATCATTTATGTCATAATCACGTGCCCAGCAACGCCTCTTACTCCATGGAAACCAGGGAAATTTGCAATTTTTCAACAGCTGCCGATGCCTGGCTCAATTCCGCATCTTTTGGCACCTTACTGAAGTGGGTCAGTGTTCAGTTGTACTTTTTACAGCAGACTGTATCAAGTACCTTGTGTTTCTCACGTACAAATGGTGTGGTTTTTCTACACGTAGATAAAGACATTGAGATTGTCTTGCACTTAGAAGTAAGGCAATTGCTGGGTGAGTTAAATGGGCTTAGCCCAAAGATTTCAGGTCTTCTGGGCTACCGAAGGGCACATAACTTATAGTCAAAAGTTGAATATAGTAATGACCAGTCGCGATTGTACAGAGTACAGTGTAGCCGATTTCAATTAACAAAAAGACCAGGCAAAAACGCAAAATTGGAAAGATTGTTCCAGTGCTGCTGGTAAGAGGCTAATCCGACGTATTTTGTGACGAGAAATCGAATGGTGCAAACCGCGTTGCTCTCCGACCAATACTTTTGCCTGTAGCGACAATTGAATGATCATTTATGTCATAATCACGTGCACAGCAACGGCTCTTACTCCATGGAAACCAGGGAAATTTGCAATTTTTCAACAGCTGCCGATACCTGGCCCAATTCCGCATCTTTTGGCACCTTATAAATGTGGGTCTGTGTTTAGTTGTACTTTTTACAGCAGACTGTATCAAGTACCTTGTGTTTTTTATGTACAAATGGTGTGGTTTTTCTACACGTAGATAAAGACATTGAGATTGTCTTGGACTGAGAAGTAAGACAATTGCTGGGTGAGTTAAATGGGCTTGGCCCAAAGATTTCAGGTCTTCTGGGCTACCGAAGGGCACATAACTTATAGTCAAAAGATGAATATAGTAATGACCAGTCGCGATTGTACAGAGTACAGTGTAGCCGATTTCAATTAACAAAAAGACCAGGCAAAAATGCAAAAGTGCGAAAACTGTTCCAGTGCTGCTGGTAAGAGGCTAATCCGACGTATTTTGTGACGAGAAATCGAATGGTGCAATCCGCGTTGCTCTCCGACCAATACTTTTGGCTGTAGTGACAATTGAATGATCATTTATGTCATAATCACGTGCCCAGCAACGGCTCTTACTCCATGGAAACCAGGGATATTTGCAATTTTTCAACAGCTGCCGATGCCTGGCTCAATTCCGCATCTTTTGGCACCTTACTGAAGTGGGTCAGTGTTCAGTTGTACTTTTTACAGCAGACTGTATCAAGTACCTTGTGTTTCTCACGTACAAATGGTGTGGTTTTTCTACACGTAGATAAAGACATTGAGATTGTCTTGCACTTAGAAGTAAGGCAATTGCTGGGTGAGTTAAATGGGCTTAGCCCAAAGATTTCAGGTCTTCTGGGCTACCGAAGGGCACATAACTTATAGTCAAAAGTTGAATATAGTAATGACCAGTCGCGATTGTACAGAGTACAGTGTAGCCGATTTCAATTAACAAAAAGACCAGGCAAAAACGCAAAATTGGAAAGATTGTTCCAGTGCTGCTGGTAAGAGGCTAATCCGACGTATTTTGTGACGAGAAATCGAATGGTGCAAACCGCGTTGCTCTCCGACCAATACTTTTGCCTGTAGCGACAATTGAATGATCATTTATGTCATAATCACGTGCACAGCAACGGCTCTTACTCCATGGAAACCAGGGAAATTTGCAATTTTTCAACAGCTGCCGATACCTGGCCCAATTCCGCATCTTTTGGCACCTTATAAATGTGGGTCTGTGTTTAGTTGTACTTTTTACAGCAGGACTGTATCAAGTACCTTGTGTTTTTTATGTACAAATGGTGTGGTTTTTCTACACGTAGATAAAGACATTGAGATTGTCTTGCACTTAGAAGTAAGACAATTGCTGGGTGAGTTAAATGGGCTTAGCCCAAAGATTTCAGGTCTTCTGGGCTACCGAAGGGCACATAACTTATAGTCAAAAGTTGAATATAGTAATGACCAGTCGCGATTGTACAGAGTACAGTGTAGCCGATTTCAATTAACAAAAAGACCAGGCAAAAATGCAAAAGTGGAAAAACTGTTCCAGTGCTGCTGGTAAGAGGCTAATCCGACGTATTTTGTGACGAGAAATCGAATGGTGCAATCCGCGTTGCTCTCCGACCAATACTTTTGGCTGTAGTGACAATTGAATGATCATTTATGTCATAATCACGTGCCCAGCAACGGCTCTTACTCCATGGAAACCAGGGAAATTTGCAATTTTTCAACAGCTGCCGATGCCTGGCTCAATTCCGCATCTTTTGGCACCTTACTGAAGTAGGTCATTGTTCAGTTTTACTTTTTACAGCAGACTGTATCAAGTACCTTGTGTTTCTCACGTACAAATGGTGTGGTTTTTCTACACGTAGATAAAGACATTGAGATTGTCTTGCACTTAGAAGTAAGGCAATTGCTGGGTGAGTTAAATGGGCTTAGCCCAAAGATTTCAGGTCTTCTGGGCTACCGAAGGGCACATAACTTATAGTCAAAAGTTGAATATAGTAATGACCAGTCGCGATTGTACAGAGTACAGTGTAGCCGATTTCAATTAACAAAAAGACCAGGCAAAAACGCAAAATTGGAAAAATTGTTCCAGTGCTGCTGGTAAGAGGCTAATCCGACGTATTTTGTGACGAGAAATCAAATGGTGCAAACCGCGTTGCTCTCCGACCAATACTTTTGCCTGTAGCGACAATTGAATGATCATTTATGTCATAATCACGTGCACAGCAACGGCTCTTACTCCATGGAAACCAGGGAAATTTGCAATTTTTCAACAGCTGCCGATACCTGGCCCAATTCCGCATCTTTTGGCACCTTATAAATGTGGGTCTGTGTTTAGTTGTACTTTTTACAGCAGACTGTATCAAGTACCTTGTGTTTTTTATGTACAAATGGTGTGGTTTTTCTACACGTAGATAAAGACATTGAGATTGTCTTGCACTTAGAAGTAAGACAATTGCTGGGTGAGTTAAATGGGCTTAGCCCAAAGATTTCAGGTCTTCTGGGCTACCGAAGGGCACATAACTTATAGTCAAAAGTTGAATATAGTAATGACCAGTCGCGATTGTACAGAGTACAGTGTAGCCGATTTCAATTAACAAAAAGACCAGGCAAAAATGCAAAAGTGGAAAAACTGTTCCAGTGCTGCTGGTAAGAGGCTAATCCGACGTATTTTGTGACGAGAAATCGAATGGTGCAATCCGCGTTGCTCTCCGACCAATACTTTTGGCTGTAGTGACAATTGAATGATCATTTATGTCATAATCACGTGCCCAGCAACGGCTCTTACTCCATGGAAACCAGGGAAATTTGCAATTTTTTAACAGCTGCCGATGCCTGGCTCAATTCCGCATCTTTTGGCACCTTACTGAAGTGGGTCAGTGTTCAGTTGTACTTTTTACAGCAGACTGTATCAAGTACCTTGTGTTTCTCACGTACAAATGGTGTGGTTTTTCTACACGTAGATAGAGACATTGAGATTGTCTTGCACTTAGAAGTAAGGCAATTGCTGGGTGAGTTAAATGGGCTTAGCCCAAAGATTTCAGGTCTTCTGGGCTACCGAAGGGCACATAACTTATAGTCAAAAGTTGAATATAGTAATGACCAGTCGCGATTGTACAGAGTACAGTGTAGCCGATTTCAATTAACAAAAAGACCAGGCAAAAATGCAAAAGTGGAAAAACTGTTCCAGTGCTGCTGGTAAGAGGCTAATCCGACGTATTTTGTGACGAGAAATCGAATGGTGCAATCCGCGTTGCTCTCCGACCAATACGTTTGGCTGTAGCGACAATTGAATGATCATTTATGTCATAATCACGTGCCCGGCAACGGCTCTTACTCCATGGAAACCAGGGAAATTTGCAATTTTTCAACAGCTGCCGATGCCTGGCTCAATTCCGCATCTTTTGGCACCTTATTCATGTGGGTCTGTGGTCAGTTGTACTTTTTACAGCAGACTGTATCAAGTACCTTGTGTTTTTTATGTACAAATGGTGTGGTTTTTCTACACGTAGATAAAGACATTGAGATTGTCTTGGACTTAGAATTAAGACAATTGCTGGGTGAGTTAAATGGGCTTAGCCCAAAGATTTGACGTCTTCTGGGCTACCGAAGGGCACATAACTTATAGTCAAAAGTTGAATATAGTAATGACCAGTCGCGATTGTACAGAGTACAGTGTAGCCGATTTCAATTAACAAAAAGACCAGGTAAAAATGCAAAAGTGGAAAAACTGTTCCAGTGCTGCTGGTAAGAGGCTAATCCGACGTATTTTGTGACGAGAAATCGAATGGTGCAAACCGCGTTGCTCTCCGACCAATACTTTTGGCTGTAGTGACAATTGAATGATCATTTATGTCATAATCACGTGCCCAGCAACGGCTCTTACTCCATGGAAACCAGGGAAATTGGCAATTTTTCAACAGCTGCCGATGCCTGGCTCAATTCCGCATCTTTTGGCACCTTACTGAAGTGAGTCAGTGTTCAGTTGTACTTTTTACAGCAGACTGTATCAAGTACCTTGTGTTTTTCATGTACAAATGGTGTGGTTTTTCTACACGTAGATAAAGACATTGAGATTGTCTTGCACTTAGAAGTAAGGCAATTGCTGGGTGAGTTAAATGGGCTTAGCCCAAAGATTTCAGGTCTTCTGGGCTACCGAAGGGCACATAACTTATAGTCAAAAGTTGAATATAGTAATGACCAGTCGCGATTGTACAGAGTACAGTGTAGCCGATTTCAATTAACAAAAAGACCAGGCAAAAATGCAAAAGTGGAAAAACTGTTCCAGTGCTGCTAGTAAGAGACTAATCCGACGTATTTTGTGACGAGAAATCGAATGGTGCAAACCGCCTTGCTCTCCGACCAATACTTTTGGCTGTAGCGACAAATCAATGAATATTGATGTCATAATCACGTGCCCAGCAACGGCTCTTACTCCATGGAAACCAGGGATATTTGCAATTTTTTAACAGCCGCCGATGCCTGGCCCAATTCCACATCTTTTGGCACCTTATAAATGTGGGTCACTGTTTAGTTGTACTTTTTACAGCAGACTGTATCAAGTACCTTGTGTTTTTTATGTACAAATGGTGTGGTTTTTCTACACGTAGATAAAGACATTGAGATTGTCTTGGACTTAGAAGTAAGACAATTGCTGGGTGAGTTAAATGGGCTTAGCCCAAAGATTTCAGGTCTTCTGGGCTACCGAAGGGCACATAACTTATAGTCAAAAGTTTAATATAGTAATGACCAGTCGCGATTGTACAGAGTACAGTGTAGCCGATTTCAATTAACAAAAAGACCAGGCAAAAATGCAAAAGTGGAAAAACTGTTCCAGTGCTGCTGGTAAGAGGCTAATCCGACGTATTTTGTGACGACAAATCGAATGGTGCAAACCGCGTTGCTCTCCGACCAATACTTTTGCCTGTAGCGACAATTGAATGATCATTTATGTCATAATCACGTGCACAGCAACGGCTCTTACTCCATGGAAACCAGGGAAATTTGCAATTTTTCAACAGCTGCCGATACCTAGCCCAATTCCGCATCTTTTGGCACCTTATAAATGTGGGTCTGTGTTTAGTTGTACTTTTTACAGCAGACTGTATCAAGTACCTTGTGTTTTTTATGTACAAATGGTGTGGTTTTTCTACACGTAGATAAAGACATTGAGATTGTCTTGCACTTAGAAGTAAGACAATTGCTGGGTGAGTTAAATGGGCTTAGCCCAAAGATTTCAGGTCTTCTGGGCTACCGAAGGGCACATAACTTATAGTCAAAAGTTGAATATAGTAATGACCAGTCGCGATTGTACAGAGTACAGTGTAGCCGATTTCAATTAACAAAAAGACCAGGCAAAAATGCAAAAGTGGAAAAACTGTTCCAGTGCTGCTGGTAAGAGGCTAATCCGACGTATTTTGTGACGAGAAATCGAATGGTGCAATCCGCGTTGCTCTCCGACCAATACGTTTGGCTGTAGCGACAATTGAATGATCATTTATGTCATAATCACGTGCCCGGCAACGGCTCTTACTCCATGGAAACCAGGGAAATTTGCAATTTTTCAACAGCTGCCGATGCCTGGCTCAATTCCGCATCTTTTGGCACCTTACTGAAGTGGGTCAGTGTTCAGTTTTACTTTTTACAGCAGACTCTATTAAGTACCTTGTGTTTCTCACGTACAAATGGTGTGGTTTTTCTACACGTAGATAAAGACATTGAGATTGTCTTGCACTTAGAAGTAAGGCAATTGCTGGGTGAGTTAAATGGGCTTAGCCCAAAGATTTCAGGTCTTCTGGGCTACCGAAGGGCACATAACTTATAGTCAAAAGTTGAATATAGTAATGACCAGTCGCGATTGTACAGAGTACAGTGTAGCCGATTTCAATTAACAAAAAGACCAGGCAAAAATGCAAAAGTGGAAAAATTGTTCCAGTGCTGCTGGTAAGAGGCTAATCTGACGTATTTTGTGACGAGAAATCGAATGGTGCAAACCGCGTTGCTCTCCGACCAATACTTTTGCCTGTAGCGACAATTGAATGATCATTTATGTCATAATCACGTGCACAGCAACGGCTCTTACTCCATGGAAACCAGGGAAATTTGCAATTTTTCAACAGCTGCCGATACCTGGCCCAATTCCGCATCTTTTGGCACCTTATAAATGTGGGTCTGTGTTTAGTTGTACTTTTTACAGCAGACTGTATCAAGTACCTTGTGTTTTTTATGTACAAATGGTGTGGTTTTTCTACACGTAGATAAAGACATTGAGATTGTCTTGCACTTAGAAGTAAGACAATTGCTGGGTGAGTTAAATGGGCTTAGCCCAAAGATTTCAGGTCTTCTGGGCTACCGAAGGGCACATAACTTATAGTCAAAAGTTGAATATAGTAATGACCAGTCGCGATTGTACAGAGTACAGTGTAGCCGATTTCAATTAACAAAAAGACCAGGCAAAAATGCAAAAGTGGAAAAACTGTTCCAGTGCTGCTGGTAAGAGGCTAATCCGACGTATTTTGTGACGAGAAATCGAATGGTGCAATCCGCGTTGCTCTCCGACCAATACGTTTGGCTGTAGCGACAATTGAATGATCATTTATGTCATAATCACGTGCCCGGCAACGGCTCTTACTCCATGGAAACCAGGGAAATTTGCAATTTTTCAACAGCTGACGATGCCTGTCTCAATTCCGCATCTTTTGGCACCTTATTCATGTGGGTCTGTGGTCAGTTGTACTTTTTACAGCAGACTGTATCAAGTACCTTGTGTTTTTTATGTACAAATGGTGTGGTTTTTCTACACGTAGATAAGACATTGAGATTGTCTTGGACTGAGAAGTAAGACAATTGCTGGGTGAGTTAAATGGGTTTGGCCCAAAGATTTCAGGTCTTCTGGGCTACCGAAGGGCACATAACTTATAGTCAAAAGTTGAATATAGTAATGACCAGTCGCGATTGTACAGAGTACAGTGTAGCCGATTTCAATTAACAAAAAGACCAGGCAAAAATGCAAAAGTGCGAAAACTGTTCCAGTGCTGCTGGTAAGAGGCTAATCCGACGTATTTTGTGACGAGAAATCGAATGGTGCAGTCCGCGTTGCTCTCCGACCAATACTTTTGGCTGTAGTGACAATTGAATGATCATTTATGTCATAATCACGTGCCCAGCAACGGCTCTTACTCCATGGAAACCAGGGAAATTTGCAATTTTTTAACAGCTGCCGATGCCTGGCTCAATTCCGCATCTTTTGGCACCTTACTGAAGTGGGTCAGTGTTCAGTTGTACTTTTTACAGCAGACTGTATCAAGTACCTTGTGTTTCTCACGTACAAATGGTGTGGTTTTTCTACACGTAGATAGAGACATTGAGATTCTCTTGCACTTAGAAGTAAGGCAATTGCTGGGTGAGTTAAATGGGCTTAGCCCAAAGATTTCAGGTCTTCTGGGCTACCGAAGGGCACATAACTTATAGTCAAAAGTTGAATATAGTAATGACCAGTCGCGATTGTACAGAGTACAGTGTAGCCGATTTCAATTAACAAAAAGACCAGGCAAAAACGCAAAATTGGAAAAATTGTTCCAGTGCTGCTGGTAAGAGGCTAATCCGACGTATTTTGTGACGAGAAATCGAATGGTGCAAACCGCGTTGCTCTCCGACCAATACTTTTGCCTGTAGCGACAATTGAATGATCATTTATGTCATAATCACGTGCACAGCAACGGCTCTTACTCCATGGAAACCAGGGAAATTTGCAATTTTTCAACAGCTGCCGATACCTGGCCCAATTCCGCATCTTTTGGCACCTTATAAATGTGGGTCAGTGTTTAGTTGTACTTTTTACAGCAGACTGTATCAAGTACCTTGTGTTTTTTATGTACAAATGGTGTGGTTTTTCTACACGTACATAGAGACATTGAGATTGTCTTGCACTTAGAAGTAAGACAATTGCTGGGTGAGTTAAATGGGCTTAGCCCAAAGATTTCAGGTCTTCTGGGCTACCGAAGGGCACATAACTTATAGTCAAAAGTTGAATATAGTAATGACCAGTCGCGATTGTACAGAGTACAGTGTAGCCGATTTCAATTAACAAAAAGACCAGGCCAAAATGCAAAAGTGGAAAAACTGTTCCAGTGCTGCTGGTAAGAGGCTAATCCGACGTATTTTGTGACGAGAAATCGAATGGTGCAATCCGCGTTGCTCTCCGACCAATACGTTTGGCTGTAGCGACAATTGAATGATCATTTATGTCATAATCACGTGCCCGGCAACGGCTCTTACTCCATGGAAACCAGGGAAATTTGCAATTTTTCAACAGCTGCCGATGCCTGGCCCAATTCCGCATCTTTTGGCACCTTATTCATGTGGGTCTGTGGTCAGTTGTACTTTTTACAGCAGACTGTATCAAGTACCTTGTGTTTTTTATGTACAAATGGTGTGGTTTTTCTACACGTAGATAAAGACATTGAGATTGTCTTGGACTTAGAATTAAGACAATTGCTGGGTGAGTTAAATGGGCTTAGCCCAAAGATTTGACGTCTTCTGGGCTACCGAAGGGCACATAACTTATAGTCAAAAGTTGAATATAGTAATGACCAGTCGCGATTGTACAGAGTACAGTGTAGCCGATTTCAATTAACAAAAAGACCAGGCCAAAATGCAAAAGTGGAAAAACTGTTCCAGTGCTGCTGGTAAGAGGCTAATCCGACGTATTTTGTGACGAGAAATCGAATGGTGCAATCCGCGTTGCTCTCCGACCAATACGTTTGGCTGTAGCGACAATTGAATGATCATTTATGTCATAATCACGTGCCCGGCAACGGCTCTTACTCCATGGAAACCAGGGAAATTTGCAATTTTTCAACAGCTGCCGATGCCTGGCCCAATTCCGCATCTTTTGGCACCTTATTCATTTGGGTCTGTGGTCAGTTGTACTTTTTACAGCAGACTGTATCAAGTACCTTGTGTTTTTTATGTACAAATGGTGTGGTTTTTCTACACGTAGATAAAGACATTGAGATTGTCTTGGACTTAGAATTAAGACAATTGCTGGGTGAGTTAAATGGGCTTAGCCCAAAGATTTGACGTCTTCTGGGCTACCGAAGGGCACATAACTTATAGTCAAAAGTTGAATATAGTAATGACCAGTCGCGATTGTACAGAGTACAGTGTAGCCGATTTCAATTAACAAAAAGACCAGGCAAAAATGCAAAAGTGGAAAAACTGTTCCAGTGCTGCTGGTAAGAGGCTAATCCGACGTATTTTGTGACTACAAATCGAATGGTGCAAACCGCGTTGCTCTCCGACCAATACTTTTGCCTGTAGCGACAATTGAATGATCATTTATGTCATAATCACGTGCACAGCAACGGCTCTTACTCCATGGAAACCAGGGAAATTTGCAATTTTTCAACAGCTGCCGATACCTGGCCCAATTCCGCATCTTTTGGCACCTTATAAATGTGGGTCTGTGTTTAGTTGTACTTTTTACAGCAGACTGTATCAAGTACCTTGTGTTTTTTATGTACAAATGGTGTGGTTTTTCTACACGTAGATAAAGACATTGAGATTGTCTTGCACTTAGAAGTAAGACAATTGCTGGGTGAGTTAAATGGGCTTAGCCCAAAGATTTCAGGTCTTCTGGGCTACCGAAGGGCACATAACTTATAGTCAAAAGTTGAATATAGTAATGACCAGTCGCGATTGTACAGAGTACAGTGTAGCCGATTTCAATTAACAAAAAGACCAGGCAAAAATGCAAAAGTGGAAAAACTGTTCCAGTGCTGCTGGTAAGAGGCTAATCCGACGTATTTTGTGACGAGAAATCGAATGGTGCAATCCGCGTTGCTCTCCGACCAATACGTTTGGCTGTAGCGACAATTGAATGATCATTTATGTCATAATCACGTGCCCGGCAACGGCTCTTACTCCATGGAAACCAGGGAAATTTGCAATTTTTCAACAGCTGCCGATGCCTGTCTCAATTCCGCATCTTTTGGCACCTTATTCATGTGGGTCTGTGGTCAGTTGTACTTTTTACAGCAGACTGTATCAAGTACCTTGTGTTTTTTATGTACAAATGGTGTGGTTTTTCTACACGTAGATAAGACATTGAGATTGTCTTGGACTGAGAAGTAAGACAATTGCTGGGTGAGTTAAATGGGTTTGGCCCAAAGATTTCAGGTCTTCTGGGCTACCGAAGGGCACATAACTTATAGTCAAAAGTTGAATATAGTAATGACCAGTCGCGATTGTACAGAGTACAGTGTAGCCGATTTCAATTAACAAAAAGACCAGGCAAAAATGCAAAAGTGGAAAAACTGTTCCAGTGCTGCTGGTAAGAGGCTAATCCGACGTATTTTGTGACGAGAAATCGAATGGTGCAAACCGCGTTGCTCTCCGACCAATACTTTTGGCTGTAGTGACAATTGAATGATCATTTATGTCATAATCACGTGCCCAGCAACGGCTCTTACTCCATGGAAACCAGGGAAATTTGCAATTTTTCAACAGCTGCCGATGCCTGGCTCAATTCCGCATCTTTTGGCACCTTACTGAAGTGGGTCAGTGTTCAGTTGTACTTTTTACAGCAGACTGTATCAAGTACCTTGTGTTTCTCACGTACAAATGGTGTGGTTTTTCTACACGTAGATAAAGACATTGAGATTGTCTTGCACTTAGAAGTAAGACAATTGCTGGGTGAGTTAAATGGGCTTAGCCCAAAGATTTCAGGTCTTCTGGGCTACCGAAGGGCACATAACTTATAGTCAAAAGTTGAATATAGTAATGACCAGTCGCGATTGTACAGAGTACAGTGTAGCCGATTTCAATTAACAAAAAGACCAGGCAAAAATGCAAAAGTGGAAAAACTGTTCCAGTGCTGCTGGTAAGAGGCTAATCCGACGTATTTTGTCACGAGAAATCGAATGGTGCAATCCGCGTTGCTCTCCGACCAATACGTTTGGCTGTAGCGACAATTGAATGATCATTTATGTCATAATCACGTGCCCGGCAACGGCTCTTACTCCATGGAAACCAGGGAAATTTGCAATTTTTAAACAGCTGCCGATGCCTGGCTCAATTCCGCATCTTTTGGCACCTTATTCATGTGGGTCTGTGGTCAGTTGTACTTTTTACAGCAGACTGTATCAAGTACCTTGTGTTTCTCACGTACAAATGGTGTGGTTTTTCTACACGTAGATAAAGACATTGAGATTGTCTAGCACTTAGAAGTAAGACAATTGCTGGGTGAGTTAAATGGGCTTAGCCCAAAGATTTCAGGTCTTCTGGGCTACCGAAGGGCACATAACTTATAGTCAAAAGTTGAATATAGTAATGACCAGTCGCGATTGTACAGAGTACAGTGTAGCCGATTTCAATTAACAAAAAGACCAGGCAAAAATGCAAAAGTGGAAAAACTGTTCCAGTGCTGCTGGTAAGAGGCTAATCCGACGTATTTTGTGACGAGAAATCGAATGGTGCAATCCGCGTTGCTCTCCGACCAATACGTTTGGCTGTAGCGACAATTGAATGATCATTTATGTCATAATCACGTGCCCGGCAACGGCTCTTACTCCATGGAAACCAGGGAAATTTGCAATTTTTCAACAGCTGCCGATGCCTGGCTCAATTCCGCATCTTTTGGCACCTTACTGAAGTGGGTCAGTGTTCAGTTGTACTTTTTACAGCAGACTGTATCAAGTACCTTGTGTTTCTCACGTACAAATGGTGTGGTTTTTCTACACGTAGATAGAGACATTGAGATTGTCTTGCACTTAGAAGTAAGGCAATTGCTGGGTGAGTTAAATGGGCTTAGCCCAAAGATTTCAGGTCTTCTGGGCTACCGAAGGGCACATAACTTATAGTCAAAAGTTGAATATAGTAATGACCAGTCGCGATTGTACAGAGTACAGTGTAGCCGATTTCAATTAACAAAAAGACCAGGCAAAAACGCAAAATTGGAAAAATTGTTCCAGTGCTGCTGGTAAGAGGCTAATCCGACGTATTTTGTGACGAGAAATCGAATGGTGCAAACCGCGTTGCTCTCCGACCAATACTTTTGCCTGTAGCGACAATTGAATGATCATTTATGTCATAATCACGTGCACAGCAACGGCTCTTACTCCATGGAAACCAGGGAAATTGGCAATTTTTCAACAGCTGCCGATACCTGGCCCAATTCCGCATCTTTTGGCACCTTATAAATGTGGGTCTGTGTTTAGTTGTACTTTTTACAGCAGACTGTATCAAGTACCTCGTGTTTTTTATGTACAAATGGTTTGGTTTTTCTACACGTAGATAAAGACATTGAGATTGTCTTGCACTTAGAAGTAAGACAATTGCTGGGTGAGTTAAATGGGCTTAGCCCAAAGATTTCAGGTCTTCTGGGCTACCGAAGGGCACATAACTTATAGTCAAAAGTTGAATATAGTAATGACCAGTCGCGATTGTACAGAGTACAGTGTAGCCGATTTCAATTAACAAAAAGACCAGGCAAAAATGCAAAAGTGGAAAAACTGTTCCAGTGCTGCTGGTAAGAGGCTAATCCGACGTATTTTGTGACGAGAAATCGAATGGTGCAATCCGCGTTGCTCTCCGACCAATACGTTTGGCTGTAGCGACAATTGAATGATCATTTATGTCATAATCACGTGCCCGGCAACGGCTCTTACTCCATGGAAACCAGGGAAATTTGCAATTTTTCAACAGCTGCCGATGCCTGGCTCAATTCCGCATCTTTTGGCACCTTATTCATGTGGGTCTGTGGTCAGTTGTACTTTTTACAGCAGACTGTATCAAGTACCTTGTGTTTTTCACGTACAAATGGTGTGGTTTTTCTACACGTAGATAAAGACATTGAGATTGTCTTGGACTTAGAAGTAAGACAATTGCTGGGTGAGTTAAATGGGCTTGGCCCAAAGATTTCAGGTCTTCTGGGCTACCGAAGGGCACATAACTTATAGTCAAAAGTTGAATATAGTAATGACCAGTCGCGATTGTACAGAGTACAGTGTAGCCGATTTCAATTAACAAAAAGACCAGGCAAAAATGCAAAAGTGCGAAAACTGTTCCAGTGCTGCTGGTAAGAGGCTAATCCGACGTATTTTGTGACGAGAAATCGAATGGTGCAAACCGCGTTGCTCTCCGACCAATACGTTTGGCTGTAGCGACAATTGAATGATCATTTATGTCATAATCACGTGCACAGCAACGGCTCTTACTCCATGGAAACCAGGGAAATTTGCAATTTTTCAACAGCTGCCGATGCCTGGCTCAATTCCGCATCTTTTGGCACCTTACTGAAGTGGGTCTGTGTTCAGTTGTACTTTTTACAGCAGACTGTATCAAGAACCTTGTGTTTCTCACGTACAAATGGTGTGGTTTTTCTACACGTAGATAAAGACATTGAGATTGTCTTGCACTTAGAAGTAAGGCAATTGCTGGGTGAGTTCAATGGGCTTAGCCCAAAGATTTGACGTCTTCTGGGCTACCGAAGGGCACATAACTTATAGTCAAAAGTTGAATGTAGTAATGACCAGTCGCGATTGTACAGAGTACAGTGTAGCCGATTTCAATTAACAAAAAGACCAGGCAAAAATGCAAAAGTGGAAAAACTGTTCCAGTGCTGCTGGTAAGAGGCTAATGCGACGTATTTTGTGACGAGAAATCGAATGGTGCAATCCGCGTTGCTCTCCGACCAATACGTTTGGCTGTAGCGACAATTGAATGATCATTTATGTCATAATCACGTGCCCAGCAACGGCTCTTACTCCATGGAAACCAGGGAAATTTGCAATTTTTCAACAGCTGCCGATGCCTGGCTCAATTCCGCATCTTTTGGCACCTTACTGAAGTTGGTCAGTGTTCAGTTGTACTTTTTACAGCAGACTGTATCAAGTACCTTGTGTTTCTCACGTACAAATGGTGTGGTTTTTCTACACGTAGATAAAGACATTGAGATTGTCTTCCACTTAGAAGTAAGGCAATTGCTGGGTGAGTTAAATGGGCTTAGCCCAAAGATTTGACGTTTTCTGGGCTACCGAAGGGCACATAACTTATAGTCAAAAGTTGAATATAGTAATGACCAGTCGCGATTGTACAGAGTACAGTGTAGCCGATTTCAATTAACAAAAAGACCAGGCAAAAACGCAAAATTGGAAAAATTGTTCCAGTGCTGCTGGTAAGAGGCTAATCCGACGTATTTTGTGACGAGAAATCGAATGGTGCAATCCGCGTTGCTCTCCGGCCAATACGTTTGGCTGTAGCGACAATTGAATGATCATTTATGTCATAATCACGTGCCCGGCAACGGCTCTTACTCCATGGAAACCAGGGAAATTTGCAATTTTTCAACAGCTGCCGATGCCTGGCTCAATTCCGCATCTTTTGGCACCTTATTCATGTGGGTCTGTGGTCAGTTGTACTTTTTACAGCAGACTGTATCAAGTACCTTGTGTTTTTCATGTACAAATGGTGTGGTTTTTCTACACGTAGATAAAGACATTGAGATTGTCTTGGACTTAGAAGTAAGACAATTGCTGGGTGAGTTAAATGGGCTTGGCCCAAAGATTTCAGGTCTTCTGGGCTACCGAAGGGCACATAACTTATAGTCAAAAGTTGAATATAGTAATGACCAGTCGCGATTGTACAGAGTACAGTGTAGCCGATTTCAATTAACAAAAAGACCAGGCAAAAATGCAAAAGTGCGAAAACTGTTCCAGTGCTGCTGGTAAGAGGCTAATCCGACGTATTTGATAACGAGAAATCGAATGGTGCAAACCGCGTTGCTCTCCGACCAATACTTTTGGCTGTTGTGACAATTGAATGATCATTTATGTCATAATCACGTGCCCAGCAACGGCTCTTACTCCATGGAAACCAGGGAAATTTGCAATTTTTCAACAGCTGCCGATGCCTGGCTCAATTCCGCATCTTTTGGCACCTTACTGAAGTGGGTCAGTGTTTAGTTGTACTTTTTACAGCAGACTGTATCAAGTACCTTGTGTTTTTTATGTACAAATGGTGTGGTTTTTCTACACGTTGATAAAGACATTGAGATTGTCTTGCACTTAGAAGTAAGACAATTGCTGGGTGAGTTAAATGGGCTTAGCCCAAAGATTTCAGGTCTTCTGGGCTACCGAAGGGCACATAACTTATAGTCAAAAGTTGAATATAGTAATGACCAGTCGCGATTGTACAGAGTACAGTGTAGCCGATTTTAATTAACAAATAGACCAGGCAAAAATGCAAAAGTGGAAAAATTATTCCAGTGCTGCTGGTAAGAGGCTAATCCGACGTATTTTGTGACGAGAAATCGAATGGTGCAATCCGTGTTGCTCTCCGGCCAATACGTTTGGCTGTAGCGACAATTGAATGATCATTTATGTCATAATCACGTGCCCGGCAACGGCTCTTACTCCATGGAATCCAGGGAAATTTGCAATTTTTCAACAGCTGCCGATGCCTGGCTCAATTCCGCATCTTTTGGCACCTTATTCATGTGGGTCTGTGGTCAGTTGTACTTTTTACAGCAGACTGTATCAAGTACCTTGTGTTTTTCATGTACAAATGGTGTGGTTTTTCTACACGTAGATAAAGACATTGAGATTGTCTTGGACTTAGAAGTAAGACAATTGCTGGGTGAGTTAAATGGGCTTGGCCCAAAGATTTCAGGTCTTCTGGGTTACCGAAGGGCACATAACTTATAGTCAAAAGTTGAATATAGTAATGACCAGTCGCGATTGTACAGAGTACAGTGTAGCCGATTTCAAATAACAAAAAGACCAGGCAGAAATGCAAAAGTGCGAAAACTGTTCCAGTGCTGCTGGTAAGAGGCTAATCCGACGTATTTTGTGACGACAAATCGAATGGTGCAAACCGCGTTGCTCTCCGACCAATACTTTTGGCTGTAGTGACAATTGAATGATCATTTATGTCATAATCACGTGCCCAGCAACGGCTCTTACTCCATGGAAACCAGGGAAATTTGCAATTTTTCAACAGCTGCCGATGCCTGGCTCAATTCCGCATCTTTTGGCACCTTACTGAAGTTGGTCAGTGTTCAGTTGTACTTTTTACAGCAGACTGTATCAAGTACCTTGTGTTTCTCACGTACAAATGGTGTGGTTTTTCTACACGTAGATAAAGACATTGAGATTGTCTTCCACTTAGAAGTAAGACAATTGCTGGGTGAGTTAAATGGGCTGAGCCCAAAGATTTCAGGTCTTCTGGGCTACCGAAGGGCACATAACTTATAGTCAAAAGTTGAATATAGTAATGACCAGTCGCGATTGTACAGAGTACAGTGTAGCCGATTTCAATTAACAAAAAGACCAGGCAAAAATGCAAAAGTGGAAAAACTGTTCCAGTGCTGCTGGTAAGAGGCTAATCCGACGTATTTTGTGACGAGAAATCGAATGGTGCAATCCGCGTTGCTCTCCGACCAATACCTTTGGCTGTAGCGACAATTGAATGATCATTTATGTCATAATCACGTGCCCGGCAACTGCTCTTACTCCATGGAAACCAGGGAAATTTGCAATTTTTCAACAGCTGCCGATGCCTGGCTCAATTCCGCATCTTTTGGCACCTTATTCATGTGGGTCTGTGGTCAGTTGTACTTTTTACAGCAGACTGTATCAAGTACCTTGTGTTTTTCACGTACAAATGGTGTGGTTTTTCTACACGTAGATAAAGACATTGAGATTGTCTTGGACTTAGAAGTAAGACAATTGCTGGGTGAGTTAAATGGGCTTAGCCCAAAGATTTCAGGTCTTCTGGGCTACCGAAGGGCACATAACTTATAGTCAAAAGTTGAATATAGTAATGACCAGTCGCGATTGTACAGAGTACAGTGTAACCGATTTCAATTAACAAAAAGACCAGGCAAAAATGCAAAAGTGGAAAAACTGTTCCAGTGCTGCTGGTAAAAGGCTAATCCGACGTATTTTGTGACGAGAAATCGAATGGTGCAATCCGCGTTGCTCTCTGACCAATACTTTTGGCTGTAGCGACAATTGAATGATCATTTATGGCATAATCACGTGCCCAGCAAGGGCTCTTACTCCATGGAAACCAGGGAAATTTGCAATTTTTCAACAGCTGCCGATGCCTGGCTCAATTCCGCATCTTTTGGCACCTTATTCATGTGGGTCTGTGGTCAGTTGTACTTTTTACAGCAGACTGTATCAAGAACCTTGTGTTTCTCACGTACAAATGGTGTGGTTTTTCTACACGTAGATAAAGACATTGAGAATGTCTAGCACTTAGAAGTAAGACAATTGCTGGGTGAGTTAAATGGGCTTAGCCCAAAGATTTCAGGTCTTCTGGGCTACCGAAGGGCACATAACTTATAGTCAAAAGTTGAATATAGTAATGACCAGTCGCGATTGTACAGAGTACAGTGTAGCCGATTTCAATTAACAAAAAAGACCAGGCAAAAATGCAAAAGTGGAAAAACTGTTCCAGTGCTGCTGGTAAGAGGCTAATCCGACGTATTTTGTGACGAGAAATCGAATGGTGCAATCCGCGTTGCTCTCCGACCAATACGTTTGGCTGTAGCGACAATTGAATGATCATTTATGTCATAATCACGTGCCCGGCAACGGCTCTTACTCCATGGAAACCAGGGAAATTTGCAATTTTTCAACAGCTGCCGATGCCTGGCTCAATTCCGCATCTTTTGGCACCTTACTGAAGTTGGTCAGTGTTCAGTTGTACTTTTTACAGCAGACTGTATCAAGTACCTTGTGTTTCTCACGTACAAATGGTGTGGTTTTTCTACACGTAGATAAAGACATTGAGATTGTCTTGCACTTAGAAGTAAGGCAATTGCTGGGTGAGTTAAATGGGCTTAGCCCAAAGATTTCAGGTCTTCTGGGCTACCGAAGGGCACATAACTTATAGTCAAAAGTTGAATATAGTAATGACCAGTCGCGATTGTACAGAGTACAGTGTAGCCGATTTCAATTAACAAAAAGACGAGGCAAAAACGCAAAATTGGAAAAATTGTTCCAGTGCTGCTGGTAAGAGGCTAATCCGACGTATTTTGTGACGAGAAATCGAATGGTGCAAACCGCGTTGCTCTCCGACCAATACTTTTGCCTGTAGCGACAATTGAATGATCATTTATGTCATAATCACGTGCACAGCAACGGCTCTTACTCCATGGAAACCAGGGAAATTGGCAATTTTTCAACAGCTGCCGATACCTGGCCCAATTCCGCATCTTTTGGCACCTTAAAAATGTGGGTCTGTGTTTAGTTGTACTTTTTACAGCAGACTGTATCAAGTACCTCGTGTTTTTTATGTACAAATGGTGTGGTTTTTCTACACGTAGATAAAGACATTGAGATTGTCTTGCACTTAGAAGTAAGACAATTGCTGGGTGAGTTAAATGGGCTTAGCCAAAGATTTCAGGTCTTCTGGGCTACCGAAGGGAACATAACTTATAGTCAAAAGTTGAATATAGTAATGACCAGTCGCGATTGTACAGAGTACAGTGTAGCCGATTTCAATTAACAAAAAGGACCAGGCAAAAATGCAAAAGTGGAAAAAACTGTTCCAGTGCTGCTGGTAAGAGGCTAATCCGACGTATTTTGTGACGAGAAATCGAATGGTGCAATCCGCGTTGCTCTCCGACCAATACGTTTGCCTGTAGCGACAATTGAATGATCATTTATGTCATAATCACGTGCCCGGCAAACGGCTCTTACTCATGGAAACCAGGGAAATTTGCAATTTTTCAACAGCTGCCGATGCCTGGCTCAATTCCGCATCTTTTGGCACCTTATTCATGTGGGTCTGTGGTCAGTTGTACTTTTTACAGCAGACTGTATCAAGTACCTTGTGTTTTTCACGTACAAATGGTGTGGTTTTTCTACACGTAGATAAAGACATTGAGATTGTCTTGGACTTAGAAGTAAGACAATTGCTGGGTGAGTTAAATGGGCTTGGCCCAAAGATTTCAGGTCTTCTGGGCTACCGAAGGGCACATAACTTATAGTCAAAAGTTGAATATAGTAATGACCAGTCGCGATTGTACAGAGTACAGTGTAGCCGATTTCAATTAACAAAAAGACCAGGCAAAAATGCAAAAGAGCGAAAACTGTTCCAGTGCTGCTGGTAAGAGACTAATCCGACGTATTTTGTGACGAGAAATCGAATGGTGCAAACCGCGTTGCTCTCCGACCAATACTTTTGCCTGTAGCGACAATTGAATGATCATTTATGTCATAATCACGTGCACAGCAACGGCTCTTACTCCATGGAAACCAGGGAAATTTGCAATTTTTCAACAGCTGCCGATGCCTGGCTCAATTCCGCATCTTTTGGCACCTTACTGAAGTGGGTCTGTGTTCAGTTGTACTTTTTACAGCAGACTGTATCAAGAACCTTGTGTTTCTCACGTACAAATGGTGTGGTTTTTCTACAAGTAGATAAAGACATTGAGATTGTCTTGCACTTAGAAGTAAGGCAATTGCTGGGTGAGTTAAATGGGCTTAGCCCAAAGATTTGACGTCTTCTGGGCTACCGAAGGGCACATAACTTATAGTCAAAAGTTGAATATAGTAATGACCAGTCGCGATTGTACAGAGTACAGTGTAGCCGATTTCAATTAACAAAAAGACCAGGCAAAAATGCAAAATTGGAAAAATTCTTCCAGTGCTGCTGGTAAGAGGCTAATCCGACGTATTTTGTGACGAGAAATCGAATGGTGCAAACCGCGTTGCTCTCCGACCAACACGTTTGGCTGTAGCGACAATTGAATGATCATTTATGTCATAATCACGTGCCCGGCAACGGCTCTTACTCCATGGAAACCAGGGAAATTTGCAATTTTTCAACAGCTGCCGATGCCTGGCTCAATTCCGCATCTTTTGGCACCTTACTGAAGTGGGTCAGTGTTCAGTTGTACTTTTTACAGCAGACTGTATCAAGAACCTTGTGTTTCTCACGTACAAATGGTGTGGTTTTTCTACACGTAGATAAAGACATTGAGATTGTCTTGGACTTAGAAGTAAGACAATTGCTGGGTGAGTTAAATGGGCTTAGCCCAAAGATTTCAGGTCTTCTGGGCTACCGAAGGGCACATAACTTATAGTCAAAAGTTGAATATAGTAATGACCAGTCGCGATTGTACAGAGTACAGTGTAACCGATTTCAATTAACAAAAAGACCAGGCAAAAATGCAAAAGTGGAAAAACTGTTCCAGTGCTGGCTGGTGAAAGGCTAATCCGACGTATTTTGTGACGAGAAATCGAATGGTGCAAACCGCGTTGCTCTCCGACCAATACTTTTGCCTGTAGCGACAATTGAATGATCATTTATGTCATAATCACGTGCACAGCAACGGCTCTTACTCCATGGAAACCAGGGAAATTGGCAATTTTTCAACAGCTGCCGATACCTGGCCCAATTCCGCATCTTTTGGCACCTTATAAATGTGGGTCTGTGTTTAGTTGTACTTTTTACAGCAGACTGTATCAAGTACCTCGTGTTTTTTATGTACAAATGGTGTGGTTTTTCTACACGTAGATAAAGACATTGAGATTGTCTTGCACTTAGAAGTAAGGACAATTGCTGGGTGAGTTAAATGGGCTTAGCCCAAAGATTTGACGTCTTCTGGGCTACCGAAGGGCACATAACTTATAGTCAAAAGTTGAATATAGTAATGACCAGTCGCGATTGTACAGAGTACAGTGTAGCCGATTTCAATTAACAAAAAGACCAGGCAAAAATGCAAAAGTGGAAAAACTGTTCCAGTGCTGCTGGTAAGAGGCTAATCCGACGTATTTTGTGACGAGAAATCGAATGGTGCAATCCGCGTTGCTCTCCGACCAATACGTTTAGCTGTAGCGACAATTGAATGATCATTTATGTCATAATCACGTGCGCGGCAACGGCTCTTACTCCATGGAAACCAGGGAAATTTGCAATTTTTCAACAGCTGCCGATGCCTGGCTCAATTCCGCATCTTTTGGCAGCTTATTCATGTGGGTCTGTGGTCAGTTGTACTTTTTACAGCAGACTGTATCAAGTACCTTGTGTTTTTCACGTACAAATGGTGTGGTTTTTCTACACGTAGATAAAGACATTGAGATTGTCTTGGACTTAGAAGTAAGACAATTGCTGGGTGAGTTAAATGGGCTTGGCCCAAAGATTTCAGGTCTTCTGGGCTACCGAAGGGCACATAACTTATAGTCAAAAGTTGAATATAGTAATGACCAGTCGCGATTGTACAGAGTACAGTGTAGCCGATTTCAATTAACAAAAAGACCAGGCAAAAATGCAAAAGTGCGAAAACTGTTCCAGTGCTGCTGGTAAGAGGCTAATCCGACGTATTTTGTGACGAGAAATCGAATGGTGCAAACCGCCTTGCTCTCCGACCAATAATTTTGGCTGTAGTGACAATTGAATGATCATTTATGTCATAATCACGTGCCCAGCAACGGCTCTTACTCCATGGAACCAGGGAAATTTGCAATTTTTCAACAGCTGCCGATGCCTGGCTCAATTCCGCATCTTTTGGCACCTTACTGAAGTGGGTCTGTGTTCAGTTGTACTTTTTACAGCAGACTGTATCAAGAACCTTGTGTTTCTCACGTACAAATGGTGTGGTTTTTCTACACGTAGATAAAGACATTGAGATTGTCTTGCACTTAGAAGTAAGGCAATTGCTGGGTGAGTTAAATGGGCTTAGCCCAAAGATTTGACGTCTTCTGGGCTACCGAAGGGCACATAACTTATAGTCAAAAGTTGAATATAGTAATGACCAGTCGCGATTGTACAGAGTACAGTGTAGCCGATTTCAATTAACAAAAAGACCAGGCAAAAATGCAAAAGTGCGAAAACTGTTCCAGTGCTGCTGGTAAGAGGCTAATCCGACGTATTTTGTGACGAGAAATCGAATGGTGCAAACCGCGTTGCTCTCCGACCAATACTTTTGCCTGTAGCGACAATTGAATGATCATTTATGTCATAATCACGTGCACAGCAACGGCTCTTACTCCATGGATACCAGGGAAATTGGCAATTTTTCAACAGCTGCCGATGCCTGGCCCAATTCCGCATCTTTTGGCACCTTATAAATGTGGGTCAGTGTTTAGTTGTACTTTTTACAGCAGACTGTATCAAGTACCTTTTGTTTTTTATGTACAAATGGTGTGGTTTTTCTACACGTAGATAAAGACATTGAGATTGTCTTGCACTTAGAAGTAAGACAAATTGCTGGGTGAGTTAAATGGGCTTAGCCCAAAGATTTCAGGTCTTCTGGGCTACCGAAGGGCACATAACTTATAGTCAAAAGTTGAATATAGTAATGACCAGTCGCGATTGTACAGAGTACAGTGTAGCCGATTCAATTAACAAAAAGACCAGGCAAAAATGCAAAAGTGGAAAAACTGTTCCAGTGCTGCTGGTAAGAGGCTAATCCGACGTATTTTGTGACGAGAAATCGAATGGTGCAATCCGCGTTGCTCTCCGACCAATACGTTTGGCTGTAGCGACAATTGAATGATCATTTATGTCATAATCACGTGCCCGGCAACGGCTCCTTACTCCATGGAAACCAGGGAAATTTGCAATTTTTCAACAGCTGCCGATGCCTGGCTCAATTCCGCATCTTTTGGCACCTTATTCATGTGGGTCTGTGGTCAGTTGTACTTTTTACAGCAGACTGTATCAAGTACCTTGTGTTTTTCACGTACAAATGGTGTGGTTTTTCTACACGTAGATAAAGACATTGAGATTGTCTTGGACTTAGAAGTAAGGCAATTGCTGGGTGAGTTAAATGGGCTTGGCCCAAAGATTTCAGGTCTTCTGGGCTACCGAAGGGGCACATAACTTATAGTCAAAAGTTGAATATAGTAATGACCAGTCGCGATTGTACAGAGTACAGTGTAGCCGATTTCAATTAACAAAAAGACCAGGCAAAAATGCAAAAAGTGCGAAAACTGTTCCAGTGCTGCTGGTAAGAGGCTAATCCGACGTATTTTTGTGACGAGAAATCGAATGTGCAAACCGCCTTGCTCTCCGACCAATACTTTTGGCTGTAAGTGACAATTGAATGATCCATTTATGTCATAATCACGTGCCCAGCAACGGCTCTCACTCCATGGAAACCAGGGATATTGGCAATTTTTCAACAGCTGCCGATGCCTGGCTCAATTCCGCATCTTTTGGCACCTTACTGAAGTGGGTCAGTGTTCAGTTGTACTTTTTACAGCAGACTGTATCAAGTACCTTGTGTTTCTCACGTACAAATGGTGTGGTTTTTCTACACGTAGATAAAGACATTGAGATTGTCTTGCACTTAGAAGTAAGACAATTGCTGGGTGAGTTAAATGGGCTTAGCCCAAAGATTTCAGGTCTTCTGGGCTACCGAAGGGCACATAACTTATAGTCAAAAGTTGAATATAGTAATGACCAGTCGCGATTGTACAGAGTACAGTGTAGCCGATTTCAATTAACAAAAAGACCAGGCAAAAATGCAAAAGTGGAAAAACTGTTCCAGTGCTGCTGGTAAGAGGCTAATCCGACGTATTTTGTGACGAGAAATCGAATGGTGCAATCCGCGTTGCTCTCCGACCAATACGTTTGGCTGTAGCGACAATTGAATGATCATTTATGTCATAATCACGTGCCCGGCAACGGCTCTTACTCCATGGAAACCAGGGAAATTGGCAAATTTTTCAACAGCTGCCGATGCCTGGCTCAATTCCGCATCTTTTGGCACCTTATTCATGTGGGTCTGTGGTCAGTTGTACTTTTTACAGCAGACTGTATCAAGTACCTTGTGTTTTTCACGTACAAATGGTGTTGTTTTTCTACACGTAGATAAAGACATTGAGATTGTCTTGGACTTAGAAGTAAGACAATTGCTGGGTGAGTTAAATGGGCTTGGCCCAAAGATTTGACGTCTTCTGGGCTACCGAAGGGCACATAACTTATAGTCAAAAGTTGAATATAGTAATGACCAGTCGCGATTGTACAGAGTACAGTGTAGCCGATTTCAATTAACAAAAAGACCAGGCAACAATGCAAAAGTGCGAAAACTGTTCCAGTGCTGCTGGTAAGAGGCTAATCCGACGTATTTTGTAACGAGAAATCGAATGGTGCAAACCGCGTTGCTCTCCGACCAATACTTTTGGCTGTAGTGACAATTGAATGATCATTTATGTCATAATCACGTGCCCAGCAACGGCTCTTACTCCATGGAAACCAGGGAAATTTGCAATTTTTCAACAGCTGCCGATGCCTGGCTCAATTCCGCATCTTTTGGCACCTTACTGAAGTGGGTCAGTGTTCAGTTGTACTTTTTACAGCAGACTGTATCAAGTACCTTGTGTTTCTCACGTACAAATGGTGTGGTTTTTCTACACGTAGATAAAGACATTGAGATTGTCTTGCACTTAGAAGTAAGGCAATTGCTGGGTGAGTTAAATGGGCTTAGCCCAAAGATTTCAGGTCTTCTGGGCTACCGAAGGGCACATAACTTATAGTCAAAAGTTGAATATAGTAATGACCAGTCGCGATTGTACAGAGTACAGTGTAGCCGATTTCAATTAACAAAAAGACCAGGCAAAAACGCAAAATTGGAAAAATTGTTCCAGTGCTGCTGGTAAGAGGCTAATCCGACGTATTTTGTGACGAGAAATCGAATGGTGCAAACCGCGTTGCTCTCCGACCAATACTTTTGCCTGTAGCGACAATTGAATGATCATTTATGTCATAATCACGTGCACAGCAACGGCTCTTACTCCATGGATACCAGGGAAATTGGCAATTTTTCAACAGCTGCCGATGCCTGGCCCAATTCCGCATCTTTTGGCACCTTATAAATGTGGGTCAGTGTTTAGTTGTACTTTTTACAGCAGACTGTATCAAGTACCTTTTGTTTTTTATGTACAAATGGTGTGGTTTTTCTACACGTAGATAAAGACATTGAGATTGTCTTGCACTTAGAAGTAAGACAATTGCTGGGTGAGTTAAATGGGCTTAGCCCAAAGATTTCAGGTCTTCTGGGCTACCGAAGGGCACATAACTTATAGTCAAAAGTTGAATATAGTAATGACCAGTCGCGATTGTACAGAGTACAGTGTAGCCGATTTCAATTAACAAAAAGACCAGGCAAAAATGCAAAAGTGGAAAAACTGTTCCAGTGCTGCTGGTAAGAGGCTAATCCGACGTATTTTGTGACGAGAAATCGAATGGTGCAATCCGCGTTGCTCTCCGACCAATACGTTTGGCTGTAGCGACAATTGAATGATCATTTATGTCATAATCACGTGCCCGGCAACGGCTCTTACTCCATGGAAACCAGGGAAATTTGCAATTTTTCAACAGCTGCCGATGCCTGGCTCAATTCCGCATCTTTTGGCACCTTATTCATGTGGGTCTGTGGTCAGTTGTACTTTTTACAGCAGACTGTATCAAGTACCTTGTGTTTTTCACGTACAAATGGTGTGGTTTTTCTACACGTAGATAAAGACATTGAGATTGTCTTGGACTTAGAAGTAAGGCAATTGCTGGGTGAGTTAAATGGGCTTGGCCCAAAGATTTCAGGTCTTCTGGGCTACCGAAGGGCACATAACTTATAGTCAAAAGTTGAATATAGTAATGACCAGTCGCGATTGTACAGAGTACAGTGTAGCCGATTTCAATTAACAAAAAGACCAGGCAAAAATGCAAAAGTGCGAAAACTGTTCCAGTGCTGCTGGTAAGAGGCTAATCCGACGTATTTTGTGACGAGAAATCGAATGGTGCAAACCGCCTTGCTCTCCGACCAATACTTTTGGCTGTAGTGACAATTGAATGATCATTTATGTCATAATCACGTGCCCAGCAACGGCTCTCACTCCATGGAAACCAGGGATATTGGCAATTTTTTAACAGCTGCCGATGCCTGGCTCAATTCCGCATCTTTTGGCACCTTACTGAAGTGGGTCAGTGTTCAGTTGTACTTTTTACAGCAGACTGTATCAAGTACCTTGTGTTTCTCACGTACAAATGGTGTGGTTTTTCTACACGTAGATAAAGACATTGAGATTGTCTTGCACTTAGAAGTAAGACAATTGCTGGGTGAGTTAAATGGGCTTAGCCCAAAGATTTCAGGTCTTCTGGGCTACCGAAGGGCACATAACTTATAGTCAAAAGTTGAATATAGTAATGACCAGTCGCGATTGTACAGAGTACAGTGTAGCCGATTTCAATTAACAAAAAGACCAGGCAAAAATGCAAAAGTGGAAAAACTGTTCCAGTGCTGCTGGTAAGAGGCTAATCCGACGTATTTTGTGACGAGAAATCGAATGGTGCAATCCGCGTTGCTCTCCGACCAATACGTTTGGCTGTAGCGACAATTGAATGATCATTTATGTCATAATCACGTGCCCGGCAACGGCTCTTACTCCATGGAAACCAGGGAAATTGGCAATTTTTCAACAGCTGCCGATGCCTGGCTCAATTCCGCATCTTTTGGCACCTTATTCATGTGGGTCTGTGGTCAGTTGTACTTTTTACAGCAGACTGTATCAAGTACCTTGTGTTTTTCACGTACAAATGGTGTTGTTTTTCTACACGTAGATAAAGACATTGAGATTGTCTTGGACTTAGAAGTAAGACAATTGCTGGGTGAGTTAAATGGGCTTGGCCCAAAGATTTGACGTCTTCTGGGCTACCGAAGGGCACATAACTTATAGTCAAAAGTTGAATATAGTAATGACCAGTCGCGATTGTACAGAGTACAGTGTAGCCGATTTCAATTAACAAAAAGACCAGGCAACAATGCAAAAGTGCGAAAACTGTTCCAGTGCTGCTGGTAAGAGGCTAATCCGACGTATTTTGTAACGAGAAATCGAATGGTGCAAACCGCGTTGCTCTCCGACCAATACTTTTGGCTGTAGTGACAATTGAATGATCATTTATGTCATAATCACGTGCCCAGCAACGGCTCTTACTCCATGGAAACCAGGGAAATTTGCAATTTTTCAACAGCTGCCGATGCCTGGCTCAATTCCGCATCTTTTGGCACCTTACTGAAGTGGGTCAGTGTTCAGTTGTACTTTTTACAGCAGACTGTATCAAGTACCTTGTGTTTCTCACGTACAAATGGTGTGGTTTTTCTACACGTAGATAAAGACATTGAGATTGTCTTGCACTTAGAAGTAAGGCAATTGCTGGGTGAGTTAAATGGGCTTAGCCCAAAGATTTCAGGTCTTCTGGGCTACCGAAGGGCACATAACTTATAGTCAAAAGTTGAATATAGTAATGACCAGTCGCGATTGTACAGAGTACAGTGTAGCCGATTTTCAATTAACAAAAAGACCAGGCAAAAACGCAAAATTGGAAAAATTGTTCCAGTGCTGCTGGTAAGAGGCTAATCCGACGTATTTTGTGACGAGAAATCGAATGGTGCAAACCGCGTTGCTCTCCGACCAATACTTTTGCCTGTAGCGACAATTGAATGATCATTTATGTCATAATCACGTGCACAGCAACGGCTCTTACTCCATGGAAACCAGGGAAATTGGCAATTTTTCAACAGCTGCCGATACCTGGCCCAATTCCGCATCTTTTGGCACCTTATAAATGTGGGTCTGTGTTTAGTTGTACTTTTTACAGCAGACTGTATCAAGTACCTCGTGTTTTTTTATGTACAAATGGTGTGGTTTTTCTACACGTAGATAAAGACATTGAGATTGTCTTGCACTTAGAAGTAAGACAATTGCTGGGTGAGTTAAATGGGCTTGGCCCAAAGATTTCAGGTCTTCTGGGCTACCGAAGGGCACATAACTTATAGTCAAAAGTTGAATATAGTAATGACCAGTCGCGATTGTACAGAGTACAGTGTTGCCGATTTCAATTAACAAATAGACCAGGCAAAAATGCAAAAGTGGAAAAATTGTTCCAGTGCTGCTGGTAAGAGGCTAATCCGACGTATTTTGTGACGAGAAATCGAATGGTGCAATCCGCGTTGCTCTCCGGCCAATACGTTTGGCTGTAGCGACAATTGAATGATCATTTATGTCATAATCACGTGCCCGGCAACGGCTCTTACTCCATGGAAACCAGGGAAATTTGCAATTTTTCAACAGCTGCCGATGCCTGGCTCAATTCCGCATCTTTTGGCACCTTATTCATGTGGGTCTGTGGTCAGTTGTACTTTTTACAGCAGACTGTATCAAGTACCTTGTGTTTTTCACGTACAAATGGTGTGGTTTTTCTACACGTAGATAAAGACATTGAGATTGTCTTGGACTTAGAAGTAAGGCAATTGCTGGGTGAGTTAAATGGGCTTGCCCAAAGATTTCAGGTCTTCTGGGCTACCGAAGGGCACATAACTTATAGTCAAAAGTTGAATATAGTAATGACCAGTCGCGATTGTACAGAGTACAGTGTAGCCGATTTCAATTAACAAAAAGACCAGGCAAAAATGCAAAAGTGCGAAAACTGTTCCAGTGCTGCTGGTAAGAGGCTAATCCGACGTATTTTGTGACGAGAAATCGAATGGTGCAAACCGCGTTGCTCTCCGACCAATACTTTTGGCTGTAGTGACAATTGAATGATCACTTATGTCATAATCACGTGCCCAGCAACGGCTCTTACTCCATGGAAACCAGTGAAATTTGCAATTTTTCAACAGCTGCCGATGCCTGGCTCAATTCCGCATCTTTTGGCACCTTACTGAAGTGGGTCAGTGTTCAGTTGTACTTTTTACAGCAGACTGTATCAAGAACCTTGTGTTTTTTATGTACAAATGGTGTGGTTTTTCTACACGTAGATAAAGACATTGAGATTGTCTTGCACTTAGAAGGAAGACAATTGCTGGGTGAGTTAAATGGGCTTAGCCCAAAGATTTCAGGTCTTCTGGGCTACCGAAGGGCACATAACTTATAGTCAAAAGTTGAATATAGTAATGACCAGTCGCGATTGTACAGAGTACAGTGTAGCCGATTTCAATTAACAAATAGACCAGGCAAAAATGCAAAAGTGGAAAAACTGTTCCAGTGCTGCTGGTAAGAGGCTAATCCGACGTATTTTGTGACGAGAAATCGAATGGTGCAATCCGCGTTGCTCTCCGACAATACGATTGGCTGTAGCGACAATCTAATGATCATTTATGTCATAATCACGTGCCCGGCAACGGCTCTTACTCCATGGAAACCAGGGAAATTTGCAATTTTTCAACAGCTACCGATGCCTGGCTCAATTCCGCATTTTTTGGCACCTTACTGAAGTGGGTCAGTGTTCAGTTGTACTTTTTACAGCAGACTGTATCAAGAACCTTGTGTTTCTCACGTACAAATGGTGTGGTTTTTCTACACGTAGATAAAGACATTGAGATTGTCTTGCACTTAGAAGTAAGGCAATTGCTGGGTGAGTTAAATGGGCTTAGCCCAAAGATTTGACGTCTTCTGGGCTACCGAAGGGCACATAACTTATAGTCAAAAGTTGAATATAGTAATGACCAGTCGCGATTGTACAGAGTACAGTGTAGCCGATTTCAATTAACAAAAAGACCAGGCAAAAATGCAAAAGTGCGAAAACTGTTCCAGTGCTGCTGGTAAGAGGCTAATCCGACGTATTTTGTGACGAGAAATCGAATGGTGCAAAACCGCGTTGCTCTCCGACCAATACTTTTGGCTGTAGTGACAATTGAATGATCATTTATGTCATAATCACGTGCCCAGCAACGGCTCTTACTCCATGGAAACCAGGGAAATTTGCAATTTTTCAACAGCTGCCGCTGCCTGGCTCAATTCCGCATCTTTTGGCACCTTACTGAAGTTGGTCAGTGTTCAGTTGTACTTTTTACAGCAGACTGTATCAAGTACCTTGTGTTTCTCACGTACAAATGGTGTGGTTTTTCTACACGTAGATAAAGACATTGAGATTGTCTTGCACTTAGAAGTAAGGCAATTGCTGAGTGAGTTAAATGGGCTTAGCCCAAAGATTTCAGGTCTTCTGGGCTACCGAAGGGCACATAACTTATAGTCAAAAGTTGAATATAGTAATGACCAGTCGCGATTGTACAGAGTACAGTGTAGCCGATTTCAATTAACAAAAAGACCAGGCAAAAACGCAAAATTGGAAAAATTGTTCCAGTGCTGCTGGTAAGAGGCTAATCCGACGTATTTTGTGACGACAAATCGAATGGTGCAAACCGCGTTGCTCTCCGACCAATACTTTTGCCTGTAGCGACAACTGAATGATCATTTATTTCATAATCACGTGCACAGCAACGGCTCTTACTCCATGGAAACCAGGGAAATTGGCAATTTTTCAACAGCTGCCGATACCTGGCCCAATTCCGCATCTTTTGGCACCTTATTCATGTGGGTCTGTGGTCAGTTGTACTTTTTACAGCAGACTGTATCAAGTACCTCGTGTTTTTTCACGTACAAATGGTGTTGTTTTTTCTACACGTAGATAAAGACATTGAGATTGTCTTGGACTTAGAAGTAAGACATTGCTGGGTGAGTTAAATGGGCTTGGCCCAAAGATTTGACGTCTTCTGGGCTACCGAAGGCACATAACTTATAGTCAAAAGTTTGAATATAGTAATGACCAGTCGCGATTGTACAGAGTACAGTGTAGCCGATTTCAATTAACAAAAAGACCAGGCAAAAATGCAAAAGTGCGAAAACTGTTCCAGTGCTGCTGGTAAGAGGCTAATCCGACGTATTTTGTAACGAGAAATCGAATGTGCAAACCGCGTTGCTCTCCGACCAATACTTTTGGCTGTAGTGACAATTGAATGATCATTTATGTCATAATCACGTGCCCAGCAACGGCTCTTACTCCATGGAAACCAGGAAAATTTGCAATTTTTCAACAGCTGCCGATGCCTGGCTCAATTCCGCATCTTTTTGGCACCTTACTGAAGTTGGTCAGTGTTCAGTTGTACTTTTTACAGCAGACTGTATCAAGTACCTTGTGTTTTTCACGTACAAATGGTGTGGTTTTTCTACACGTAGATAAAGACATTGAGATTGGTCTTGCACTTAGAAGTTAAGGCAATTGCTGGGTGAGTTAAATGGGCTTAGCCCAAAGATTTCAGGTCTTCTGGGCTACCGAAGGGCACATAACTTATAGTCAAAAGTTGAATATAGTAATGACCAGTCGCGATTGTACAGAGTACAGTGTAGCCGATTTCAATTAACAAAAAGACCAGGCAAAACGCAAAATTGGAAAAATTGTTCCAGTGCTGCTGGTAAGAGGCTAATCCGACGTATTTTGTGACGAGAAATCGAATGGTGCAAATCCGCGTTGCTCTCCGACCAATACTTTTGCCTGTAGCGACAATTGAATGATCATTTATGTCATAATCACGTGCACAGCAACGGCTTCTTACTCCATGGAAACCAGGGAAATTGGCAATTTTTCAACAGCTGCCGATACCTGGCCCAATTCCGCATCTTTTGGCACCTTATAAATGTGGGTCTGTGTTTGAGTTGTACTTTTTACAGCAGACTGTATCAAGTACCTCGTGTTTTTTATGTACAAATGGTGTGGTTTTTTCTACACGTAGATAAAGACATTGAGATTGTCTTGCACTTAGAAGTAAGACAATTGCTGGGTGAGTTAAATGGGCTTAGCCCAAAGATTTGACGTCTTCTGGGCTACCGAAGGGCACATAACTTATAGTCAAAAGTTGAATATAGTAATGACCAGTCGCGATTGTACAGAGTACAGTGTAGCCGATTTCAATTAACAAAAAGACCAGGCCAAAAATGCAAAAGTGGGAAAAACTGTTCCAGTGCTGCTGGTAAGAGGCTAATCCGACGTATTTTGTGACGAGAAATCGAATTGGTGCAATCCGCGTTGCTCTCCGACCAATAAGTTTGGCTCTGTAGCGACAATTTGAATGATCATTTATGTCATAATCACGTGCCCGGCAACGGGCTCTTACTCCATGGAAACCAGGGAAATTGCAATTTTCAACAGCTGCCGATGCCTGGCTCAATTCCGCTTCTTTTGGCACCTTATTCATGTGGGTCTGTGGTCAGTTGTACTTTTTACAGCAGACTGTATTCAAGTACCTTTGTTGTTTTTTCACGTACAAATGGTGTGGTTTTTCTACACGTAGATAAAGACATTGAGATTGTCTTGGACTTAGAAGTAAGGCAATTTCTGGGTGAGTTAAATGGGCTTGGCCCAAAGATTTCAGGTCTTCTGGGCTACCGAAGGGCACATAACTTATAGTCAAAAGTTGAATATAGTAATGACCAGTCGCGATTGTACAGAGTACAGTGTAGCCGATTTCAATTAACAAAAAGACCAGGCAAAAATGCAGAAAAAGTGCGAAAACTGTTCCAGTGCTGCTGGTAAGAGGCTAATCCGACGTATTTTGTGACGAGAAATCGAATGGTGCAAACCGCCTTGCTCTCCGACCAATACTTTTGGCTGTAGTGACAATTGAATGATCATTTATGTCATAATCACGTGCCCAAGCAACGGCTCTTACTCCATGGAAACCAGGGAAATTTGCAATTTTTCAACAGCTGCCGATGCCTGGCTCAATTCCGCATCTTTTTGGCACCTTACTGAAGTTGGTCAGTGTTCAGTTGTACTTTTTACAGCAGACTGTATCAAGTACCTTGTGTTTCTCACGTACAAATTGGTGTGGTTTTTTACACGTAGATAAAGACATTGAGATTGTCTTGCACTTAGAAGTAAGGCAATTGCTGGGTGAGTTAAATGGGCTTAGCCCAAAGATTTCAGGTCTTCTGGGCTACCGAAGGGCACATAACTTATTGTCAAAAGTTGAATATGGTAATGACCAGTCGCGATTGTACAGAGTACAGTGTAGCCGATTTCAATTAACTAAAAGACCAGGCAAAAACGCAAAATTGGAAAAATTGTTCCAGTGCTGCTGGTAAGAGGCTAATCCGACGTATTTTGTGACGACAAATCGAATGAGGTGCAAACCGCGTTGCTCTCTCGACCAATACTTTTGCCTGTAGCGACAACTGAATGATCATTTATTTCATAATCACGGCACAGCAACGGCTCTACTCCATGGAAACCAGGGAAATTGGCAATTTTTCAACAGCTGCCGATACCTGGCCCAATCCGCATCTTTTGGCACCTTATTCATGTGGGTCTGTGGTCAGTTGTACTTTTTACAGCAGACTGTATCAAGTACCTCGTGTTTTTCACGTACAAATGGTGTTGTTTTTCTACACGTAGATAAAGACATTGAGATTGTCTTGGACTTAGAAGTAAGACAATTGCTGGGTGAGTTAAATGGGCTTGGCCCAAAGATTTGACGTCTTCTGGGCTACCGAAGGGCACATAACTTATAGTCAAAAGTTGAATATAGTAATGACCAGTCGCGATTGAGTACAGTGTAGCCGATTTCAATTAACAAAAAGACCAGGCAAAAATGCAAAAGTGCGAAAACTGTTCCAGTGCTGCTGGTAAGAGGCTAATCCGACGTATTTTGTAACGAGAAATCGAATGGTGCAATCCGCGTTGCTCTCCGACCAATACTTTTGGCTGTAGTGACAATTGAATGATCATTTATGTCATAATCACGTGCCCAGCAACGGCTCTTACTCCATGGAAACCAGGGAAATTTGCAATTTTTCAACAGCTGCCGATGCCTGGCTCAATTCCGCATCTTTTGGCACCTTACTGAAGTTGGTCAGTGTTCAGTTGTACTTTTTACAGCAGACTGTATCAAGTACCTTGTGTTTCTCACGTACAAATGGTGTGGTTTTTCTACACGTAGATAAAGACATTGAGATTGTCTTGCACTCAGAAGTAAGGCAATTGCTGGGTGAGTTAAATGGGCTTAGCCCAAAGATTTCAGGTCTTCTGGGCTACCGAAGGGCACATAACTTATAGTCAAAAGTTGAATATAGTAATGACCAGTCGCGATTGTACAGAGTACAGTGTAGCCGATTTCAATTAACAAAAAGACCAGGCAAAAACGCAAAATTGGAAAAATTCTTCCAGTGCTGCTGGTAAGAGGCTAATCCGACGTATTTTGTGACGAGAAATCGAATGGTGCAAACCGCGTTGCTCTCCGACCAATACTTTTGCCTGTAGCGACAATTGAATGATCATTTATGTCATAATCACGTGCACAGCAACGGCTCTTACTCCATGGAAACCAGGGAAATTGGCAATTTTTCAACAGCTGCCGATACCTGGCCCAATTCCGCATCTTTTGGCACCTTATAAATGTGGGTCTGTGTTTAGTTCTACTTTTTACAGCAGACTGTATCAAGTACCTCGTGTTTTTTATGTACAAATGGTGTTGTTTTTCTACACGTAGATAAAGACATTGAGATTGTCTTGGACTTAGAAGTAAGACAATTGCTGGGTGAGTTAAATGGGCTTGGCCCAAAGATTTGACGTCTTCTGGGCTACCGAAGGGCACATAACTTATAGTCAAAAGTTGAATATAGTAATGACCAGTCGCGATTGTACAGAGTACAGTGTAGCCGATTTCAATTAACAAAAAGACCAGGCAAAAATGCAAAAGTGCGAAAACTGTTCCAGTGCTGCTGGTAAGAGGCTAATCCGACGTATTTTGTGACGAGAAATCGAATGGTGCAAACCGCCTTGCTCTCCGACCAATACTTTTGGCTGTAGTGACAATTGAATGATCATTTATGTCATAATCACGTGCCCAGCAACGGCTCTTACTCCATGGAAACCAGGGAAATTTGCAATTTTTCAACAGCTGCCGATGCCTGGCTCAATTCCGCATCTTTTGGCACCTTACTGAAGTTGGTCAGTGTTCAGTTGTACTTTTTACAGCAGACTGTATCAAGTACCTTGTGTTTCTCACGTACAAATGGTGTGGTTTTTCTACACGTAGATAAAGACATTGAGATTGTCTTGCACTTAGAAGTAAGGCAATTGCTGGGTGAGTTAAATGGGCTTAGCCCAAAGATTTCAGGTCTTCTGGGCTACCGAAGGGCACATAACTTATAGTCAAAAGTTGAATATAGTAATGACCAGTCGCGATTGTACAGAGTACAGTGTAGCCGATTTCAATTAACAAAAAGACCAGGCAAAAACGCAAAATTGGAAAAATTGTTCCAGTGCTGCTGGTAAGAGGCTAATCCGACGTATTTTGTGACGAGAAATCGAATGGTGCAAATCCGCGTTGCTCTCCGACCAATACTTTTGCCTGTAGCGACAATTGAATGATCATTTATGTCATAATCACGTGCACAGCAACGGCTCTTACTCCATGGAAACCAGGGAAATTGGCAATTTTTCAACAGCTGCCGATACCTGGCCCAATTCCGCATCTTTTGGCACCTTATAAATGTGGGTCTGTGTTTAGTTGTACTTTTTACAGCAGACTGTATCAAGTACCTCGTGTTTTTTATGTACAAATGGTGTGGTTTTTCTACACGTAGATAAAGACATTGAGATTGTCTTGCACTTAGAAGTAAGACAATTGCTGGGTGAGTTAAATGGGCTTAGCCCAAAGATTTGACGTCTTCTGGGCTACCGAAGGGCACATAACTTATAGTCAAAAGTTGAATATAGTAATGACCAGTCGCGATTGTACAGAGTACAGTGTAGCCGATTTCAATTAACAAAAAGACCAGGCAAAAATGCAAAAGTGGAAAAACTGTTCCAGTGCTGCTGGTAAGAGGCTAATCCGACGTATTTTGTGACGAGAAATCGAATGGTGCAATCCGCGTTGCTCTCCGACCAATAAGTTTGGCTGTAGCGACAATTGAATGATCATTTATGTCATAATCACGTGCCCGGCAACGGCTCTTACTCCATGGAAACCAGGGAAATTTGCAATTTTTCAACAGCTGCCGATGCCTGGCTCAATTCCGCATCTTTTGGCACCTTATTCATGTGGGTCTGTGGTCAGTTGTACTTTTTACAGCAGACTGTATCAAGTACCTTGTGTTTTTCACGTACAAATGGTGTGGTTTTTCTACACGTAGATAAAGACATTGAGATTGTCTTGGACTTAGAAGTAAGGCAATTTCTGGGTGAGTTAAATGGGCTTGGCCCAAAGATTTCAGGTCTTCTGGGCTACCGAAGGGCACATAACTTATAGTCAAAAGTTGAATATAGTAATGACCAGTCGCGATTGTACAGAGTACAGTGTAGCCGATTTCAATTAACAAAAAGACCAGGCAAAAATGCAAAAGTGCGAAAACTGTTCCAGTGCTGCTGGTAAGAGGCTAATCCGACGTATTTTGTGACGAGAAATCGAATGGTGCAAACCGCCTTGCTCTCCGACCAATACTTTTGGCTGTAGTGACAATTGAATGATCATTTATGTCATAATCACGTGCCCAGCAACGGCTCTTACTCCATGGAAACCAGGGAAATTTGCAATTTTTCAACAGCTGCCGATGCCTGGCTCAATTCCGCATCTTTTGGCACCTTACTGAAGTTGGTCAGTGTTCAGTTGTACTTTTTACAGCAGACTGTATCAAGTACCTTGTGTTTCTCACGTACAAATGGTGTGGTTTTTCTACACGTAGATAAAGACATTGAGATTGTCTTGCACTTAGAAGTAAGGCAATTGCTGGGTGAGTTAAATGGGCTTAGCCCAAAGATTTCAGGTCTTCTGGGCTACCGAAGGGCACATAACTTATAGTCAAAAGTTGAATATGGTAATGACCAGTCGCGATTGTACAGAGTACAGTGTAGCCGATTTCAATTAACAAAAAGACCAGGCAAAAACGCAAAATTGGAAAAATTGTTCCAGTGCTGCTGGTAAGAGGCTAATCCGACGTATTTTGTGACGACAAATCGAATGGTGCAAACCGCGTTGCTCTCCGACCAATACTTTTGCCTGTAGCGACAACTGAATGATCATTTATTTCATAATCACGTGCACAGCAACGGCTCTTACTCCATGGAAACCAGGGAAATTGGCAATTTTTCAACAGCTGCCGATACCTGGCCCAATTCCGCATCTTTTGGCACCTTATTCATGTGGGTCTGTGGTCAGTTGTACTTTTTACAGCAGACTGTATCAAGTACCTCGTGTTTTTCACGTACAAATGGTGTTGTTTTTCTACACGTAGATAAAGACATTGAGATTGTCTTGGACTTAGAAGTAAGACAATTGCTGGGTGAGTTAAATGGGCTTGGCCCAAAGATTTGACGTCTTCTGGGCTACCGAAGGGCACATAACTTATAGTCAAAAGTTGAATATAGTAATGACCAGTCGCGATTGTACAGAGTACAGTGTAGCCGATTTCAATTAACAAAAAGACCAGGCAAAAATGCAAAAGTGCGAAAACTGTTCCAGTGCTGCTGGTAAGAGGCTAATCCGACGTATTTTGTAACGAGAAATCGAATGGTGCAATCCGCGTTGCTCTCCGACCAATACTTTTGGCTGTAGTGACAATTGAATGATCATTTATGTCATAATCACGTGCCCAGCAACGGCTCTTACTCCATGGAAACCAGGGAAATTTGCAATTTTTCAACAGCTGCCGATGCCTGGCTCAATTCCGCATCTTTTGGCACCTTACTGAAGTTGGTCAGTGTTCAGTTGTACTTTTTACAGCAGACTGTATCAAGTACCTTGTGTTTCTCACGTACAAATGGTGTGGTTTTTCTACACGTAGATAAAGACATTGAGATTGTCTTGCACTCAGAAGTAAGGCAATTGCTGGGTGAGTTAAATGGGCTTAGCCCAAAGATTTCAGGTCTTCTGGGCTACCGAAGGGCACATAACTTATAGTCAAAAGTTGAATATAGTAATGACCAGTCGCGATTGTACAGAGTACAGTGTAGCCGATTTCAATTAACAAAAAGACCAGGCAAAAACGCAAAATTGGAAAAATTCTTCCAGTGCTGCTGGTAAGAGGCTAATCCGACGTATTTTGTGACGAGAAATCGAATGGTGCAAACCGCGTTGCTCTCCGACCAATACTTTTGCCTGTAGCGACAATTGAATGATCATTTATGTCATAATCACGTGCACAGCAACGGCTCTTACTCCATGGAAACCAGGGAAATTGGCAATTTTTCAACAGCTGCCGATACCTGGCCCAATTCCGCATCTTTTGGCACCTTATAAATGTGGGTCTGTGTTTAGTTCTACTTTTTACAGCAGACTGTATCAAGTACCTCGTGTTTTTTATGTACAAATGGTGTTGTTTTTCTACACGTAGATAAAGACATTGAGATTGTCTTGGACTTAGAAGTAAGACAATTGCTGGGTGAGTTAAATGGGCTTGGCCCAAAGATTTGACGTCTTCTGGGCTACCGAAGGGCACATAACTTATAGTCAAAAGTTGAATATAGTAATGACCAGTCGCGATTGTACAGAGTACAGTGTAGCCGATTTCAATTAACAAAAAGACCAGGCAAAAATGCAAAAGTGCGAAAACTGTTCCAGTGCTGCTGGTAAGAGGCTAATCCGACGTATTTTGTGACGAGAAATCGAATGGTGCAAACCGCCTTGCTCTCCGACCAATACTTTTGGCTGTAGTGACAATTGAATGATCATTTATGTCATAATCACGTGCCCAGCAACGGCTCTTACTCCATGGAAACCAGGGAAATTTGCAATTTTTCAACAGCTGCCGATGCCTGGCTCAATTCCGCATCTTTTGGCACCTTACTGAAGTTGGTCAGTGTTCAGTTGTACTTTTTACAGCAGACTGTATCAAGTACCTTGTGTTTCTCACGTACAAATGGTGTGGTTTTTCTACACGTAGATAAAGACATTGAGATTGTCTTGCACTTAGAAGTAAGGCAATTGCTGGGTGAGTTAAATGGGCTTAGCCCAAAGATTTCAGGTCTTCTGGGCTACCGAAGGGCACATAACTTATAGTCAAAAGTTGAATATAGTAATGACCAGTCGCGATTGTACAGAGTACAGTGTAGCCGATTTCAATTAACAAAAAGACCAGGCAAAAACGCAAAATTGGAAAAATTGTTCCAGTGCTGCTGGTAAGAGGCTAATCCGACGTATTTTGTGACGACAAATCGAATGGTGCAAACCGCGTTGCTCTCCGACCAATACTTTTGCCTGTAGCGACAACTGAATGATCATTTATTTCATAATCACGTGCACAGCAACGGCTCTTACTCCATGGAAACCAGGGAAATTGGCAATTTTTCAACAGCTGCCGATACCTGGCCCAATTCCGCATCTTTTGGCACCTTATTCATGTGGGTCTGTGGTCAGTTGTACTTTTTACAGCAGACTGTATCAAGTACCTCGTGTTTTTCACGTACAAATGGTGTTGTTTTTCTACACGTAGATAAAGACATTGAGATTGTCTTGGACTTAGAAGTAAGACAATTGCTGGGTGAGTTAAATGGGCTTGGCCCAAAGATTTGACGTCTTCTGGGCTACCGAAGGGCACATAACTTATAGTCAAAAGTTGAATATAGTAATGACCAGTCGCGATTGTACAGAGTACAGTGTAGCCGATTTCAATTAACAAAAAGACCAGGCAAAAATGCAAAAGTGCGAAAACTGTTCCAGTGCTGCTGGTAAGAGGCTAATCCGACGTATTTTGTAACGAGAAATCGAATGGTGCAATCCGCGTTGCTCTCCGACCAATACTTTTGGCTGTAGTGACAATTGAATGATCATTTATGTCATAATCACGTGCCCAGCAACGGCTCTTACTCCATGGAAACCAGGGAAATTTGCAATTTTTCAACAGCTGCCGATGCCTGGCTCAATTCCGCATCTTTTGGCACCTTACTGAAGTTGGTCAGTGTTCAGTTGTACTTTTTACAGCAGACTGTATCAAGTACCTTGTGTTTCTCACGTACAAATGGTGTGGTTTTTCTACACGTAGATAAAGACATTGAGATTGTCTTGCACTCAGAAGTAAGGCAATTGCTGGGTGAGTTAAATGGGCTTAGCCCAAAGATTTCAGGTCTTCTGGGCTACCGAAGGGCACATAACTTATAGTCAAAAGTTGAATATAGTAATGACCAGTCGCGATTGTACAGAGTACAGTGTAGCCGATTTCAATTAACAAAAAGACCAGGCAAAAACGCAAAATTGGAAAAATTCTTCCAGTGCTGCTGGTAAGAGGCTAATCCGACGTATTTTGTGACGAGAAATCGAATGGTGCAAACCGCGTTGCTCTCCGACCAATACTTTTGCCTGTAGCGACAATTGAATGATCATTTATGTCATAATCACGTGCACAGCAACGGCTCTTACTCCATGGAAACCAGGGAAATTGGCAATTTTTCAACAGCTGCCGATACCTGGCCCAATTCCGCATCTTTTGGCACCTTATAAATGTGGGTCTGTGTTTAGTTCTACTTTTTACAGCAGACTGTATCAAGTACCTCGTGTTTTTTATGTACAAATGGTGTTGTTTTTCTACACGTAGATAAAGACATTGAGATTGTCTTGGACTTAGAAGTAAGACAATTGCTGGGTGAGTTAAATGGGCTTGGCCCAAAGATTTGACGTCTTCTCGGCTACCGAAGGGCACATAACTTATAGTCAAAAGTTGAATATAGTAATGACCAGTCGCGATTGTACAGAGTACAGTGTAGCCGATTTCAATTAACAAAAAGACCAGGCAAAAATGCAAAAGTGCGAAAACTGTTCCAGTGCTGCTGGTAAGAGGCTAATCCGACGTATTTTGTAACGAGAAATCGAATGGTGCAATCCGCGTTGCTCTCCGACCAATACTTTTGGCTGTAGTGACAATTGAATGATCATTTATGTCATAATCACGTGCCCGGCAACGGCTCTTACTCCATGGAAACCAGGGAAATTTGCAATTTTTCAACAGCTGCCGATGCCTGGCTCAATTCCTCATCTTTTGGCACCTTACTGAAGTTGGTCAGTGTTCAGTTGTACTTTTTACAGCAGACTGTATCAAGTACCTTGTGTTTCTCACGTACAAATGGTGTGGTTTTTCTACACGTAGATAAAGACATTGAGATTGTCTTGCACTCAGAAGTAAGGCAATTGCTGGGTGAGTTAAATGGGCTTAGCCCAAAGATTTCAGGTCTTCTGGGCTACCGAAGGGCACATAACTTATAGTCAAAAGTTGAATATAGTAATGACCAGTCGCGATTGTACAGAGTACAGTGTAGCCGATTTCAATTAACAAAAAGACCAGGCAAAAACGCAAAATTGGAAAAATTCTTCCAGTGCTGCTGGTAAGAGGCTAATCCGACGTATTTTGTGACGAGAAATCGAATGGTGCAAACCGCGTTGCTCTCCGACCAATACTTTTGCCTGTAGCGACAATTGAATGATCATTTATGTCATAATCACGTGCACAGCAACGGCTCTTACTCCATGGAAACCAGGGAAATTGGCAATTTTTCAACAGCTGCCGATACCTGGCCCAATTCCGCATCTTTTGGCACCTTATAAATGTGGGTCTGTGTTTAGTTGTACTTTTTACAGCAGACTGTATCAAGTACCTCGTGTTTTTTATGTACAAATGGTGTGGTTTTTCTACACGTAGATAAAGACATTGAGATTGTCTTGCACTTAGAAGTAAGACAATTGCTGGGTGAGTTAAATGGGCTTAGCCCAAAGATTTGACGTCTTCTGGGCTACCGAAGGGCACATAACTTATAGTCAAAAGTTGAATATAGTAATGACCAGTCGCGATTGTACAGAGTACAGTGTAGCCGATTTCAATTAACAAAAAGACCAGGCAAAAATGCAAAAGTGGAAAAACTGTTCCAGTGCTGCTGGTAAGAGGCTAATCCGACGTATTTTGTGACGAGAAATCGAATGGTGCAAACCGCCTTGCTCTACGACCAATACGTTTGGCTGTAGCGACAATTGAATGATCATTTATGTCATAATCACGTGCCCGGCAACGGCTCTTACTCCATGGAAACCAGGGAAATTTGCAATTTTTCAACAGCTGCCGATGCCTGGCTCAATTCCGCATCTTTTGGCACCTTATTCATGTGGGTCTGTGGTCAGTTGTACTTTTTACAGCAGACTGTATCAAGTACCTTGTGTTTTTCACGTACAAATGGTGTGGTTTTTCTACACGTAGATAAAGACATTGAGATTGTCTTGGACTTAGAAGTAAGGCAATTGCTGGGTGAGTTAAATGGGCTTGGCCCAAAGATTTCAGGTCTTCTGGGCTACCGAAGGGCACATAACTTATAGTCAAAAGTTGAATATAGTAATGACCAGTCGCGATTGTACAGAGTACAGTGTAGCCGATTTCAATTAACAAAAAGACCAGGCAAAAATGCAAAAGTGCGAAAACTGTTCCAGTGCTGCTGGTAAGAGGCTAATCCGACGTATTTTGTGACGAGAGATCGAATGGTGCAAACCGCCTTGCTCTCCGACCAATACTTTTGGCTGTAGTGACAATTGAATGATCATTTATGTCATAATCACGTGCCCAGCAACGGCTCTTACTCCATGGAAACCAGGGAAATTTGCAATTTTTCAACAGCTGCCGATGCCTGGCTCAATTCCGCATCTTTTGGCACCTTACTGAAGTGGGTCAGTGTTCAGTTGTACTTTTTACAGCAGACTGTATCAAGAACCTTGTGTTTTTTATGTACAAATGGTGTGGTTTTTCTACACGTAGATAAAGACATTGAGATTGTCTTGCACTTAGAAGTAAGACAATTGCTGGGTGAGTTAAATGGGCTTAGCCCAAAGATTTCAGGTCTTCTGGGCTACCGAAGGGCACATAACTTATAGTCAAAAGTTGAATATAGTAATGACCAGTCGCGATTGTACAGAGTACAGTGTAGCCGATTTCAATTAACAAATAGACCAGGCAAAAATGCAAAAGTGGAAAAACTGTTCCAGTGCTGCTGGTAAGAGGCTAATCCGACGTATTTTGTGACGAGAAATCGAATGGTGCAATCCGCGTTGCTCTCCGACCAATACGTTTGGCTGTAGCGACAATCTAATGATCATTTATGTCATAATCACGTGCCCGGCAACGGCTCTTACTCCATGGAAACCAGGGAAATTTGCAATTTTTCAACAGCTGCCGATGCCTGGCTCAATTCCGCATCTTTTGGCACCTTACTGAAGTGGGTCAGTGTTCAGTTGTACTTTTTACAGCAGACTGTATCAAGAACCTTGTGTTTCTCACGTACAAATGGTGTGGTTTTTCTACACGTAGATAAAGACATTGAGATTGTCTTGCACTTAGAAGTAAGACAATTGCTGGGTGAGTTAAATGGGCTTAGCCCAAAGATTTCAGGTCTTCTGGGCTACCGAAGGGCACATAACTTATAGTCAAAAGTTGAATATAGTAATGACCAGTCGCAATTGTACAGAGTACAGTGTAGCCGATTTCAATTAACAAATAGACCAGGCAAAAATGCAAAAGTGGAAAAATTGTTCCAGTGCTGCTGGTAAGAGGCTAATCCGACGTATTTTGTGACGAGAAATCGAATGGTGCAATCCGCGTTGCTCTCCGGCCAATACGTTTGGCTGTAGCGACAATTGAATGATCATTTATGTCATAATCACGTGCACAGCAACGGCTCTTACTCCATGGAAACCAGGGAAATTTGCAATTTTTCAACAGCTGCCGATGCCTGGCTCAATTCCGCATCTTTTGGCACCTTATTGATGTGGGTCTGTGGTCAGTTGTACTTTTTACAGCAGACTGTATCAGGTACCTTGTGTTTTTCACGTACAAATGGTGTGGTTTTTCTACACGTAGATAAAGACATTGAGATTGTCTTGGACTTAGAAGTAAGGCAATTGCTGGGTGAGTTAAATGGGCTTGGCCCAAAGATTTCAGGTCTTCTGGGCTACCGAAGGGCACATAACTTATAGTCAAAAGTTGAATATAGTAATGACCAGTCGCGATTGTACAGAGTACAGTGTAGCCGATTTCAATTAACAAAAAGACCAGGCAAAAATGCAAAAGTGCGAAAACTGTTCCAGTGCTGCTGGTAAGAGGCTAATCCGACATATTTTGTGACGAGAGATCGAATGGTGCAAACCGCCTTGCTCTCCGACCAATACTTTTGGCTGTAGTGACAATTGAATGATCATTTATGTCATAATCACGTGCCCAGCAACGGCTCTTACTCCATGGAAACCAGGGAAATTTGCAATTTTTCAACAGCTGCCGATGCCTGGCTCAATTCCGCATCTTTTGGCACCTTACTGAAGTGGGTCAGTGTTCAGTTGTACTTTTTACAGCAGACTGTATCAAGAACCTTGTGTTTTTTATGTACAAATGGTGTGGTTTTTCTACACGTAGATAAAGACATTGAGATTGTCTTGCACTTAGAAGTAAGACAATTGCTGGGTGAGTTAAATGGGCTTAGCCCAAAGATTTCAGGTCTTCTGGGCTACCGAAGGGCACATAACTTATAGTCAAAAGTTGAATATAGTAATGACCAGTCGCGATTGTACAGAGTACAGTGTAGCCGATTTCAATTAACAAATAGACCAGGCAAAAATGCAAAAGTGGAAAAACTGTTCCAGTGCTGCTGGTAAGAGGCTAATCCGACGTATTTTGTGACGAGAAATCGAATGGTGCAATCCGCGTTGCTCTCCGACCAATACGTTTGGCTGTAGCGACAATCTAATGATCATTTATGTCATAATCACGTGCCCGGCAACGGCTCTTACTCCATGGAAACCAGGGAAATTTGCAATTTTTCAACAGCTGCCGATGCCTGGCTCAATTCCGCATCTTTTGGCACCTTATTGAAGTGGGTCAGTGTTCAGTTGTACTTTTTACAGCAGACTGTATCAAGAACCTTGTGTTTCTCACGTACAAATGGTGTGGTTTTTCTACACGTAGATAAAGACATTGAGATTGTCTTGCACTTAGAAGTAAGACAATTGCTGGGTGAGTTAAATGGGCTTAGCCCAAAGATTTCAGGTCTTCTGGGCTACCGAAGGGCACATAACTTATAGTCAAAAGTTGAATATAGTAATGACCAGTCGCAATTGTACAGAGTACAGTGTAGCCGATTTCAATTAACAAATAGACCAGGCAAAAATGCAAAAGTGGAAAAATTGTTCCAGTGCTGCTGGTAAGAGGCTAATCCTACGTATTTTGTGACGAGAAATCGAATGGTGCAATCCGCGTTGCTCTCCGGCCAATACGTTTGGCTGTAGCGACAATTGAATGATCATTTATGTCATAATCACGTGCACAGCAACGGCTCTTACTCCATGGAAACCAGGGAAATTTGCAATTTTTCAACAGCTGCCGATGCCTGGCTCAATTCCGCATCTTTTGGCACCTTATTGATGTGGGTCTGTGGTCAGTTGTACTTTTTACAGCAGACTGTATCAGGTACCTTGTGTTTTTCACGTACAAATGGTGTGGTTTTTCTACACGTAGATAAAGACATTGAGATTGTCTTGGACTTAGAAGTAAGACAATTGCTGGGTGAGTTAAATGGGCTTGGCCCAAGATTTCAGGTCTTCTGGGCTACCGAAGGGCACATAACTTATAGTCAAAAGTTGAATATAGTAATGACCAGTCGCGATTGTACAGAGTACAGTGTAGCCGATTTCAATTAACAAAAAGACCAGGCAAAAATGCAAAAGTGCGAAAACTGTTCCAGTGCTGCTGGTAAGAGGCTAATCCGACGTATTTTGTGACGAGAAATCGAATGGTGCAAACCGCGTTGCTCTCCGACCAATACTTTTGCCTGTAGCGACAATTGAATGATCATTTATGTCATAATCACGTGCACAGCAACGGCTCTTACTCCATGGAAACCAGGGAAATTTGCAATTTTTCAACAGCTGCCGATGCCTGGCTCAATTCCGCATCTTTTGGCACCTTACTGAAGTGGGTCTGTGTTCAGTTGTACTTTTTACAGCAGACTGTATCAAGAACCTTGTGTTTCTCACGTACAAATGGTGTGGTTTTTCTACACGTAGATAAAGACATTGAGATTGTCTTGCACTTAGAAGTAAGGCAATTGCTGGGTGAGTTAAATGGGCTTAGCCCAAAGATTTCAGGTCTTCTGGGCTACCGAAGGGCACATAACTTATAGTCAAAAGTTGAATATAGTAATGACCAGTCGCGATTGTACAGAGTACAGTGTAGCCGATTTCAATTAACAAAAAGACCAGGCAAAAACGCAAAATTGGAAAAATTGTTCCAGTGCTGCTGGTAAGAGGCTAATCCGACGTATTTTGTGACGAGAAATCGAATGGTGCAAACCGCGTTGCTCTCCGACCAATACTTTTGCCTGTAGCGACAATTGAATGATCATTTATGTCATAATCACGTGCACAGCAACGGCTCTTACTCCATGGAAACCAGGGAAATTGGCAATTTTTCAACAGCTGCCGATACCTGGCCCAATTCCGCATCTTTTGGCACCTTATAAATGTGGGTCTGTGTTTAGTTGTACTTTTTACAGCAGACTGTATCAAGTACCTCGTGTTTTTTATGTACAAATGGTGTGGTTTTTCTACACGTAGATAAAGACATTGAGATTGTCTTGGACTTAGAAGTAAGACAATTGCTGGGTGAGTTAAATGGGCTTGGCCCAAAGATTTCAGGTCTTCTGGGCTACCGAAGGGCACATAACTTATAGTCAAAAGTTGAATATAGTAATGACCAGTCGCGATTGTACAGAGTACAGTGTAGCCGATTTCAATTAACAAAAAGACCAGGCAAAAATGCAAAAGTGCGAAAACTGTTCCAGTGCTGCTGGTAAGAGGCTAATCCGACGTATTTTGTGACGAGAAATCGAATGGTGCAAACCGCGTTGCTCTCCGACCAATACTTTTGCCTGTAGCGACAATTGAATGATCATTTATGTCATAATCACGTGCACAGCAACGGCTCTTACTCCATGGAAACCAGGGAAATTTGCAATTTTTCAACAGCTGCCGATGCCTGGCTCAATTCCGCATCTTTTGGCACCTTACTGAAGTGGGTCTGTGTTCAGTTGTACTTTTTACAGCAGACTGTATCAAGAACCTTGTGTTTCTCAGGTACAAATGGTGTGGTTTTTCTACACGTAGATAAAGACATTGAGATTGTCTTGCACTTAGAAGTAAGGCAATTGCTGGGTGAGTTAAATGGGCTTAGCCCAAAGATTTTAGGTCTTCTGGGCTACCGAAGGGCACATAACTTATAGTCAAAAGTTGAATATAGTAATGACCAGTCGCGATTGTACAGAGTACAGTGTAGCCGATTTCAATTAACAAAAAGACCAGGCAAAAACGCAAAATTGGAAAAATTGTTCCAGTGCTGCTGGTAAGAGGCTAATCCGACGTATTTTGTGACGAGAAATCGAATGGTGCAATCCGCGTTGCTCTCCGACCAATACTTTTGCCTGTAGCGACAATTGAATGATCATTTATGTCATAATCACGTGCACAGCAACGGCTCTTACTCCATGGAAACCAGGGAAATTGGCAATTTTTCAACAGCTGCCGATACCTGGCCCAATTCCGCATCTTTTGGCACCTTATAAATGTGGGTCTGTGTTTAGTTGTACTTTTTACAGCAGACTGTATCAAGTACCTCGTGTTTTTTATGTACAAATGGTGTGGTTTTTCTACACGTAGATAAAGACATTGAGATTGTCTTGCACTTAGAAGTAAGACAATTGCTGGGTGAGTTAAATGGGCTTGGCCCAAAGATTTCAGGTCTTCTGGGCTACCGAAGGGCACATAACTTATAGTCAAAAGTTGAATATAGTAATGACCAGTCGCAATTGTACAGAGTACAGTGTAGCCGATTTCAATTAACAAATAGACCAGGCAAAAATGCAAAAGTGGAAAAATTGTTCCAGTGCTGCTGGTAAGAGGCTAATCCGACGTATTTTGTGACGAGAAATCGAATGGTGCAATCCGCGTTGCTCTCCGGCCAATACGTTTGGCTGTAGCGACAATTGAATGATCATTTATGTCATAATCACGTGCCCGGCAACGGCTCTTACTCCATGGAAACCAGGGAAATTTGCATTTTTTCAACAGCTGCCGATGCCTGGCTCAATTCCGCATCTTTTGGCACCTTATTCATGTGGGTCTGTGGTCACTTGTACTTTTTACAGCAGACTGTATCAAGTACCTTGTGTTTTTCATGTACAAATGGTGTGGTTTTTCTACACGTAGATAAAGACATTGAGATTGTCTTGGACTTAGAAGTAAGACAATTGCTGGGTGAGTTAAATGGGCTTGGCCCAAAGATTTCAGGTCTTCTGGGCTACCGAAGGGCACATAACTTATAGTCAAAAGTTGAATATAGTAATGACCAGTCGCGATTGTACAGAGTACAGTGTAGCCGATTTCAATTAACAAAAAGACCAGGCAAAAATGCAAAAGTGCGAAAACTGTTCCAGTGCTGCTGGTAAGAGGCTAATCCGACGTATTTTGTGACGACAAATCGAATGGTGCAAACCGCGTTGCTCTCCGACCAATACTTTTGGCTGTAGTGACAATTGAATGATCATTTATGTCATAATCACGTGCCCAGCAACGGCTCTTACTCCATGGAAACCAGGGAAATTTGCAATTTTTCAACAGCTGCCGATGCCTGGCTCAATTCCGCATCTTTTGGCACCTTACTGAAGTGGGTCAGTGTTCAGTTGTACTTTTTACAGCAGACTGTATCAAGAACCTTGTGTTTCTCACGTACAAATGGTGTGGTTTTTCTACACGTAGATAAAGACATTGAGATTGTCTTGCACTTAGAAGTAAGACAATTGCTGGGTGAGTTAAATGGCTTTGGCCCAAAGATTTCAGGTCTTCTGGGCTACCGAAGGGCACATAACTTATAGTCAAAAGTTGAATATAGTAATGACCAGTCGCGATTGTACAGAGTACAGTGTAGCCGATTTCAATTAACAAAAAGACCAGGCAAAAACGCAAAATTGGAAAAATTGTTCCAGTGCTGCTGGTAAGAGGCTAATCCGACGTATTTTGTGACGAGAAATCGAATGGTGCAAACCGCGTTGCTCTCCGACCAATACTTTTGCCTGTATCCACAATTGAATGATCATTTATGTCATAATCACGTGCACAGCAACGGCTCTTACTCCATGGAAACCAGGGAAATTGGCAATTTTTCAACAGCTGCCGATACCTGGCCCAATTCCGCATCTTTTGGCACCTTATTCATGTGGGTCTGTGTTTAGTTGTACTTTTTACAGCAGACTGTATCAAGTACCTCGTGTTTTTTATGTACAAATGGTGTGGTTTTTCTACACGTAGATAAAGACATTGAGATTGTCTTGCACTTAGAAGTAAGACAATTGCTGGGTGAGTTAAATGGGCTTGGCCCAAAGATTTCAGGTCTTCTGGGCTACCGAAGGGCACATAACTTATAGTCAAAAGTTGAATATAGTAATGACCAGTCGCGATTGTACAGAGTACAGTGTAGCCGATTTCAATTAACAAAAAGACCAGGCAAAAATGCAAAAGTGCGAAAACTGTTCCAGTGCTGCTGGTAAGAGGCTAATCCGACGTATTTTGTGACGACAAATCGAATGGTGCAAACCGCGTTGCTCTCCGACCAATACTTTTGGCTGTAGTGACAATTGAATGATCATTTATGTCATAATCACGTGCCCAGCAACGGCTCTTACTCCATGGAAACCAGGGAAATTTGCAATTTTTCAACAGCTGCCGATGCCTGGCTCAATTCCGCATCTTTTGGCACCTTACTGAAGTGGGTCAGTGTTCAGTTGTACTTTTTACAGCAGACTGTATCAAGAACCTTGTGTTTCTCACGTACAAATGGTGTGGTTTTTCTACACGTAGATAAAGACATTGAGATTGTCTTGCACTTAGAAGTAAGACAATTGCTGGGTGAGTTAAATGGCTTTGGCCCAAAGATTTCAGGTCTTCTGGGCTACCGAAGGGCACATAACTTATAGTCAAAAGTTGAATATAGTAATGACCAGTCGCGATTGTACAGAGTACAGTGTAGCCGATTTCAATTAACAAAAAGACCAGGCAAAAACGCAAAATTGGAAAAATTGTTCCAGTGCTGCTGGTAAGAGGCTAATCCGACGTATTTTGTGACGAGAAATCGAATGGTGCAAACCGCGTTGCTCTCCGACCAATACTTTTGCCTGTATCGACAATTGAATGATCATTTATGTCATAATCACGTGCACAGCAACGGCTCTTACTCCATGGAAACCAGGGAAATTGGCAATTTTTCAACAGCTGCCGATACCTGGCCCAATTCCGCATCTTTTGGCACCTTATTCATGTGGGTCTGTGTTTAGTTGTACTTTTTACAGCAGACTGTATCAAGTACCTTGTGTTTCTCACGTACAAATGGTGTGGTTTTTCTACACGTAGATAAAGACATTGAGATTGTCTTGCACTTAGAAGTAAGACAATTGCTGGGTGAGTTAAATGGGCTTGGCCCAAAGATTTCAGGTCTTCTGGGCTACCGAAGGGCACATAACTTATAGTCAAAAGTTGAATATAGTAATGACCAGTCGCGATTGTACAGAGTACAGTGTAGCCGATTTCAATTAACAAAAAGACCAGGCAAAAATGCAAAAGTGCGAAAACTGTTCCAGTGCTGCTGGTAAGAGGCTAATCCGACGTATTTTGTGACGAGAAATCGAATGGTGCAAACCGCCTTGCTCTCCGACCAATACTTTTGGCTGTAGTGACAATTGAATGATCATTTATGTCATAATCACGTGCCCAGCAACGGCTCTTACTCCATGGAAACCAGGGATATTTGCAATTTTTCAACAGCTGCCGATGCCTGGCTCAATTCCGCATCTTTTGGCACCTTACTGAAGTGGGTCAGTGTTCAGTTGTACTTTTTACAGCAGACTGTATCAAGTACCTTGTGTTTCTCACGTACAAATGGTGTGGTTTTTCTACACGTAGATAAAGACATTGAGATTGTCTTGCACTTAGAAGTAAGGCAATTGCTGGGTGAGTTAAATGGGCTTAGCCCAAAGATTTCAGGTCTTCTGGGCTACCGAAGGGCACATAACTTATAGTCAAAAGTTGAATATAGTAATGACCAGTCGCGATTGTACAGAGTACAGTGTAGCCGATTTCAATTAACAAAAAGACCAGGCAAAAACGCAAAATTGGAAAAATTGTTCCAGTGCTGCTGGTAACAGGCTAATCCGACGTATTTTGTGACGAGAAATCGAATGGTGCAAACCGCGTTGCTCTCCGACCAATACTTTTGCCTGTAGCGACAATTGAATGATCATTTATGTCATAATCACGTGCCCGGCAACGGCTCTTACTCCATGGAAACCAGGGAAATTGGCAATTTTTCAACAGCTGCCGATGCCTGGCTCAATTCCGCATCTTTTGGCACCTTATTCATGTGGGTCTGTGGTCAGTTGTACTTTTTACAGCAGACTGTATCAAGTACCTTGTGTTTTTCACGTACAAATGGTGTTGTTTTTCTACACGTAGATAAAGACATTGAGATTGTCTTGGACTTAGAAGTAAGACAATTGCTGGGTGAGTTAAATGGGCTTGGCCCAAAGATTTGACGTCTTCTGGGCTACCGAAGGGCACATAACTTATAGTCAAAAGTTGAATATAGTAATGACCAGTCGCGATTGTACAGAGTACAGTGTAGCCGATTTCAATTAACAAAAAGACCAGGCAAAAATGCAAAAGTGCGAAAACTGTTCCAGTGCTGCTGGTAAGAGGCTAATCCGACGTATTTTGTAACGAGAAATCGAATGGTGCAAACCGCGTTGCTCTCCGACCAATACTTTTGGCTGTAGTGACAATTGAATGATCACTTATGTCATAATCACGTGCCCAGCAACGGCTCTTACTCCATGGAAACCAGTGAAATTTGCAATTTTTCAACAGCTGCCGATGCCTGGCTCAATTCCGCATCTTTTGGCACCTTACTGAAGTGGGTCAGTGTTCAGTTGTACTTTTTACAGCAGACTGTATCAAGAACCTTGTGTTTTTTATGTACAAATGGTGTGGTTTTTCTACACGTAGATAAAGACATTGAGATTGTCTTGCACTTAGAAGTAAGACAATTGCTGGGTGAGTTAAATGGGCTTAGCCCAAAGATTTCAGGTCTTCTGGGCTACCGAAGGGCACATAACTTATAGTCAAAAGTTGAATATAGTAATGACCAGTCGCGATTGTACAGAGTACAGTGTAGCCGATTTCAATTAACAAATAGACCAGGCAAAAATGCAAAAGTGGAAAAACTGTTCCAGTGCTGCTGGTAAGAGGCTAATCCGACGTATTTTGTGACGAGAAATCGAATGGTGCAATCCGCGTTGCTCTCCGACCAATACGTTTGGCTGTAGCGACAATCTAATGATCATTTATGTCATAATCACGTGCCCGGCAACGGCTCTTACTCCATGGAAACCAGGGAAATTTGCAATTTTTCAACAGCTGCCGATGCCTGGCTCAATTCCGCATCTTTTGGCACCTTACTGAAGTGGGTCAGTGTTCAGTTGTACTTTTTACAGCAGACTGTATCAAGAACCTTGTGTTTCTCACGTACAAATGGTGTGGTTTTTCTACACGTAGATAAAGACATTGAGATTGTCTTGCACTTAGAAGTAAGACAATTGCTGGGTGAGTTAAATGGGCTTGGCCCAAAGATTTGACGTCTTCTGGGCTACCGAAGGGCACATAACTTATAGTCAAAAGTTGAATATAGTAATGACCAGTCGCGATTGTACAGAGTACAGTGTAGCCGATTTCAATTAACAAAAAGACCAGGCAAAAATGCAAAAGTGCGAAAACTGTTCCAGTGCTGCTGGTAAGAGGCTAATCCGACGTATTTTGTGACGAGAAATCGAATGGTGCAAACCGCGTTGCTCTCCGAACAATACTTTTGGCTGTAGTGACAATTGAATGATCATTTATGTCATAATCACGTGCCCAGCAACGGCTCTTACTCCATGGAAACCAGGGAAATTTGCAATTTTTCAACAGCTGCCGCTGCCTGGCTCAATTCCGCATCTTTTGGCACCTTACTGAAGTTGGTCAGTGTTCAGTTGTACTTTTTACAGCAGACTGTATCAAGTACCTTGTGTTTCTCACGTACAAATGGTGTGGTTTTTCTACACGTAGATAAAGACATTGAGATTGTCTTGCACTTAGAAGTAAGACAATTGCTGGGTGAGTTAAATGGGCTTAGCCCAAAGATTTCAGGTCTTCTGGGCTACCGAAGGGCACATAACTTATAGTCAAAAGTTGAATATAGTAATGACCAGTCGCGATTGTACAGAGTACAGTGTAGCCGATTTCAATTAACAAAAAGACCAGGCAAAAATGCAAAAGTGGAAAAACTGTTCCAGTGCTGCTGGTAACAGGCTAATCCGACGTATTTTGTGACGAGAAATCGAATGGTGCAATCCGCGTTGCTCTCCGACCAATACGTTTGGCTGTAGCGACAATTGAATGATCATTTATGTCATAATCACGTGCCCGGCAACGGCTCTTACTCCATGGAAACCAGGGAAATTGGCAATTTTTCAACAGCTGCCGATGCCTGGCTCAATTCCGCATCTTTTGGCACCTTACTGAAGTGGGTCAGTGTTCAGTTGTACTTTTTACAGCAGACTGTATCAAGTACCTTGTGTTTTTCATGTACAAATGGTGTGGTTTTTCTACACGTAGATAAAGACATTGAGATTGTCTTGCACTTAGAAGTAAGACAATTGCTGGGTGAGTTAAATGGGCTTGGCCCAAAGATTTCAGGTCTTCTGGGCTACCGAAGGGCACATAACTTATAGTCAAAAGTTGAATATAGTAATGACCAGTCGCGATTGTACAGAGTACAGTGTAGCCGATTTCAATTAACAAAAAGACCAGGCAAAAATGCAAAAGTGCGAAAACTGTTCCAGTGCTGCTGGTAAGAGGCTAATCCGACGTATTTTGTGACGAGAAATCGAATGGTGCAAACCGCCTTGCTCTCCGACCAATACTTTTGGCTGTAGTGACAATTGAATGATCATTTATGTCATAATCACGTGCCCAGCAACGGCTCTTACTCCATGGAAACCAGGGATATTTGCAATTTTTCAACAGCTGCCGATGCCTGGCTCAATTCCGCATCTTTTGGCACCTTACTGAAGTGGGTCAGTGTTCAGTTGTACTTTTTACAGCAGACTGTATCAAGTACCTTGTGTTTCTCACGTACAAATGGTGTGGTTTTTCTACACGTAGATAAAGACATTGAGATTGTCTTGCACTTAGAAGTAAGACAATTGCTGGGTGAGTTAAATGGGCTTAGCCCAAAGATTTCAGGTCTTCTGGGCTACCGAAGGGCACATAACTTATAGTCAAAAGTTGAATATAGTAATGACCAGTCGCGATTGTACAGAGTACAGTGTAGCCGATTTCAATTAACAAAAAGACCAGGCAAAAATGCAAAAGTGGAAAAACTGTTCCAGTGCTGCTGGTAAGAGGCTAATCCGACGTATTTTGTGACGAGAAATCGAATGGTGCAATCCGCGTTGCTCTCCGACCAATACGTTTGGCTGTAGCGACAATTGAATGATCATTTATGTCATAATCACGTGCCCGGCAACGGCTCTTACTCCATGGAAACCAGGGAAATTGGCAATTTTTCAACAGCTGCCGATGCCTGGCTCAATTCCGCATCTTTTGGCACCTTATTCATGTGGGTCTGTGGTCAGTTGTACTTTTTACAGCAGACTGTATCAAGTACCTTGTGTTTTTCACGTACAAATGGTGTTGTTTTTCTACACGTAGATAAAGACATTGAGATTGTCTTGGACTTAGAAGTAAGACAATTGCTGGGTGAGTTAAATGGGCTTGGCCCAAAGATTTGACGTCTTCTGGGCTACCGAAGGGCACATAACTTATAGTCAAAAGTTGAATATAGTAATGACCAGTCGCGATTGTACAGAGTACAGTGTAGCCGATTTCAATTAACAAAAAGACCAGGCAAAAACGCAAAATTGGAAAAATTGTTCCAGTGCTGCTGGTAACAGGCTAATCCGACGTATTTTGTGACGAGAAATCGAATGGTGCAAACCGCGTTGCTCTCCGACCAATACTTTTGCCTGTAGCGACAATTGAATGATCATTTATGTCATAATCACGTGCACAGCAACGGCTCTTACTCCATGGAAACCAGGGAAATTGGCAATTTTTCAACAGCTGCCGATACCTGGCCCAATTCCGCATCTTTTGGCACCTTATAAATGTGGGTCTGTGTTTAGTTGTACTTTTTACAGCAGACTGTATCAAGTACCTCGTGTTTTTTATGTACAAAATGGTGTGGTTTTTCTACACGTAGATAAAGACATTGAGATTGTCTTGCACTTAGAAGTAAGACAATTGCTGGGTGAGTTAAATGGGCTTAGCCCAAAGATTTGACGTCTTCTGGGCTACCGAAGGGCACATAACTTATAGTCAAAAGTTGAATATAGTAATGACCAGTCGCGATTGTACAGAGTACAGTGTAGCCGATTTCAATTAACAAAAAGACCAGGCAAAAATGCAAAAGTGGAAAAACTGTTCCAGTGCTGCTGGTAAGAGGCTAATCCGACGTATTTTGTGACGAGAAATCGAATGGTGCAATCCGCGTTGCTCTCCGACCAATACGTTTGGCTGTAGCGACAATTGAATGATCATTTATGTCATAATCACGTGCCCGGCAACGGCTCTTACTCCATGGAAACCAGGGAAATTTGCAATTTTTCAACAGATGCCGATGCCTGGCTCAATTCCGCATCTTTTGGCACCTTATTCATGTGGGTCTGTGGTCAGTTGTACTTTTTACAGCAGACTGTATCAAGTACCTTGTGTTTTTCACGTACAAATGGTGTGGTTTTTCTACACGTAGATAAAGACATTGAGATTGTCTTGCACTTAGAAGTAAGGCAATTGCTGGGTGAGTTAAATGGGCTTAGCCCAAAGATTTCAGGTCTTCTGGGCTACCGAAGGGCACATAACTTATAGTCAAAAGTTGAATATAGTAATGACCAGTCGCGATTGTACAGAGTACAGTGTAGCCGATTTCAATTAACAAAAAGACCAGGCAAAAATGCAAAAGTGCGAAAACTGTTCCAGTGCTGCTGGTAAGAGGCTAATCCGACGTATTTTGTGACGAGAAATCGAATGGTGCAAACCGCCTTGCTCTCCGACCAATACTTTTGGCTGTAGCGACAATCTAATGATCATTTATGTCATAATCACGTGCCCGGCAACGGCTCTTACTCCATGGAAACCAGGGAAATTTGCAATTTTTCAACAGCTGCCGATGCCTGGCTCAATTCCGCATCTTTTGGCACCTTACTGAAGTGGGTCAGTGTTCAGTTGTACTTTTTACAGCAGACTGTATCAAGAACCTTGTGTTTCTCACGTACAAATGGTGTGGTTTTTCTACACGTAGATAAAGACATTGAGATTGTCTTGCACTTAGAAGTAAGACAATTGCTGGGTGAGTTAAATGGGCTTAGCCCAAAGATTTCAGGTCTTCTGGGCTACCGAAGGGCACATAACTTATAGTCAAAAGTTGAATATAGTAATGACCAGTCGCGATTGTACAGAGTACAGTGTAGCCGATTTCAATTAACAAAAAGACCAGGCAAAAATGCAAAAGTGGAAAAACTGTTCCAGTGCTGCTGGTAAGAGGCTAATCCGACGTATTTTGTGACGAGAAATCGAATGGTGCAATCCGCGTTGCTCTCCGACCAATACGTTTGGCTGTAGCGACAATTGAATGATCATTTATGTCATAATCACGTGCCCGGCAACGGCTCTTACTCCATGGAAACCAGTGAAATTTGCAATTTTTCAACAGCTGCCGATGCCTGGCTCAATTCCGCATCTTTTGGCACCTTATTCATGTGGGTCTGTGGTCAGTTGTACTTTTTACAGCAGACTGTATCAAGTACCTTGTGTTTTTCACGTACAAATGGTGTTGTTTTTCTACACGTAGATAAAGACATTGAGATTGTCTTGGACTTAGAAGTAAGACAATTGCTGGGTGAGTTAAATGGGCTTAGCCCAAAGATTTGACGTCTTCTGGGCTACCGAAGGGCACATAACTTATAGTCAAAAGTTGAATATAGTAATGACCAGTCGCGATTGTACAGAGTACAGTGTAGCCGATTTCAATTAACAAAAAGACCAGGCAAAAACGCAAAATTGGAAAAATTGTTCCAGTGCTGCTGGTAACAGGCTAATCCGACGTATTTTGTGACGAGAAATCGAATGGTGCAAACCGCGTTGCTCTCCGACCAATACTTTTGCCTGTAGCGACAATTGAATGATCATTTATGTCATAATCACGTGCACAGCAACGGCTCTTACTCCATGGAAACCAGGGAAATTGGCAATTTTTCAACAGCTGCCGATACCTGGCCCAATTCCGCATCTTTTGGCACCTTATAAATGTGGGTCTGTGTTTAGTTGTACTTTTTACAGCAGACTGTATCAAGTACCTCGTGTTTTTTATGTACAAATGGTGTGGTTTTTCTACACGTAGATAAAGACATTGAGATTGTCTTGCACTTAGAAGTAAGACAATTGCTGGGTGAGTTAAATGGGCTTAGCCCAAAGATTTGACGTCTTCTGGGCTACCGAAGGGCACATAACTTATAGTCAAAAGTTGAATATAGTAATGACCAGTCGCGATTGTACAGAGTACAGTGTAGCCGATTTCAATTAACAAAAAGACCAGGCAAAAATGCAAAAGTGGAAAAACTGTTCCAGTGCTGCTGGTAAGAGGCTAATCCGACGTATTTTGTGACGAGAAATCGAATGGTGCAATCCGCGTTGCTCTCCGACCAATACGTTTGGCTGTAGCGACAATTGAATGATCATTTATGTCATAATCACGTGCCCGGCAACGGCTCTTACTCCATGGAAACCAGGGAAATTTGCAATTTTTCAACAGCTGCCGATGCCTGGCTCAATTCCGCATCTTTTGGCACCTTATTCATGTGGGTCTGTGGTCAGTTGTACTTTTTACAGCAGACTGTATCAAGTACCTTGTGTTTTTCACGTACAAATGGTGTGGTTTTTCTACACGTAGATAAAGACATTGAGATTGTCTTGGACTTAGAAGTAAGGCAATTGCTGGGTGAGTTAAATGGGCTTGGCCCAAAGATTTCAGGTCTTCTGGGCTACCGAAGGGCACATAACTTATAGTCAAAAGTTGAATATAGTAATGACCAGTCGCGATTGTACAGAGTACAGTGTAGCCGATTTCAATTAACAAAAAGACCAGGCAAAAATGCAAAAGTGCGAAAACTGTTCCAGTGCTGCTGGTAAGAGGCTAATCCGACGTATTTTGTGACGAGAAATCGAATGGTGCAAACCGCCTTGCTCTTCGACCAATACTTTTGGCTGTAGTGACAATTGAATGATCACTTATGTCATAATCACGTGCCCAGCAACGGCTCTTACTCCATGGAAACCAGTGAAATTTGCAATTTTTCAACAGCTGCCGATGCCTGGCTCAATTCCGCATCTTTTGGCACCTTACTGAAGTGGGTCAGTGTTCAGTTGTACTTTTTACAGCAGACTGTATCAAGAACCTTGTGTTTTTTACGTACAAATGGTGTGGTTTTTCTACACGTAGATAAAGACATTGAGATTGTCTTGCACTTAGAAGTAAGACAATTGCTGGGTGAGTTAAATGGGCTTAGCCCAAAGATTTCAGGTCTTCTGGGCTACCGAAGGGCACATAACTTATAGTCAAAAGTTGAATATAGTAATGACCAGTCGCGATTGTACAGAGTACAGTGTAGCCGATTTCAATTAACAAAAAGACCAGGCAAAAATGCAAAAGTGGAAAAACTGTTCCAGTGCTGCTGGTAAGAGGCTAATCCGACGTATTTTGTGACGAGAAATCGAATGGTGCAATCTGCGTTGCTCTCCGACCAATACGTTTGGCTGTAGCGACAATCTAATGATCATTTATGTCATAATCACGTGCCCGGCAACGGCTCTTACTCCATGGAAACCAGGGAAATTTGCAATTTTTCAACAGCTGCCGATGCCTGGCTCAATTCCGCATCTTTTGGCACCTTACTGAAGTGGGTCAGTGTTCAGTTGTACTTTTTACAGCAGACTGTATCAAGAACCTTGTGTTTCTCACGTACAAATGGTGTGGTTTTTCTACACGTAGATAAAGACATTGAGATTGTCTTGCACTTAGAAGTAAGGCAATTGCTGGGTGAGTTAAATGGGCTTAGCCCAAAGATTTGACGTCTTCTGGGCTACCGAAGGGCACATAACTTATAGTCAAAAGTTGAATATAGTAATGACCAGTCGCGATTGTACAGAGTACAGTGTAGCCGATTTCAATTAACAAAAAGACCAGGCAAAAATGCAAAAGTGCGAAAACTGTTCCAGTGCTGCTGGTAAGAGGCTAATCCGACGTATTTTGTGACGAGAAATCGAATGGTGCAAACCGCGTTGCTCTCCGAGCAATACGTTTGGCTGTAGTGACAATTGAATGATCATTTATGTCATAATCACGTGCCCAGCAACGGCTCTTACTCCATGGAAACCAGGGAAATTTGCAATTTTTCAACAGCTGCCGCTGCCTGGCTCAATTCCGCATCTTTTGGCACCTTACTGAAGTTGGTCAGTGTTCAGTTGTACTTTTTACAGCAGACTGTATCAAGTACCTTGTGTTTCTCACGTACAAATGGTGTGGTTTTTCTACACGTAGATAAAGACATTGAGATTGTCTTGCACTTAGAAGTAAGGCAATTGCTGGGTGAGTTAAATGGGCTTAGCCCAAAGATTTCAGGTCTTCTGGGCTACCGAAGGGCACATAACTTATAGTCAAAAGTTGAATATAGTAATGACCAGTCGCGATTGTACAGAGTACAGTGTAGCCGATTTCAATTAACAAAAAGACCAGGCAAAAACGCAAAATTGGAAAAATTGTTCCAGTGCTGCTGGTAAGAGGCTAATCCGACGTATTTTGTGACGACAAATCGAATGGTGCAAACCGCGTTGCTCTCCGACCAATACTTTTGCCTGTAGCGACAACTGAATGATCATTTATTTCATAATCACGTGCACAGCAACGGCTCTTACTCCATGGAAACCAGGGAAATTGGCAATTTTTCAACAGCTGCCGATACCTGGCCCAATTCCGCATCTTTTGGCACCTTATTCATGTGGGTCTGTGGTCAGTTGTACTTTTTACAGCAGACTGTATCAAGTACCCTCGTGTTTTTCACGTACAAATGGTGTTGTTTTTCTACACGTAGATAAAGACATTGAGATTGTCTTGGACTTAGAAGTAAGACAATTGCTGGGTGAGTTAAATGGGCTTGGCCCAAAGATTTGACGTCTTCTGGGCTACCGAAGGGCACATAACTTATAGTTAAAAGTTGAATATAGTAATGACCAGTCGCGATTGTACAGAGTACAGTGTAGCCGATTTCAATTAACAAAAAGACCAGGCAAAAATGCAAAAGTGCGAAAACTGTTCCAGTGCTGCTGGTAAGAGGCTAATCCGACGTATTTTGTAACGAGAAATCGAATGGTGCAAACCGCGTTGCTCTCCGACCAATACTTTTGGCTGTAGTGACAATTGAATGATCATTTATGTCATAATCACGTGCCCAGCAACGGCTCTTACTCCATGGAAACAAGGGAAAATTGAAATTTTTTCAACAGCTGCCGATGCCTGGCTCAATTCCGCATCTTTTGGCACCTTACTGAAGTGGGTCAGTGTTCAGTTGTACTTTTTACAGCAGACTGTATCAAGTACCTTGTGTTTCTCACGTACAAATGGTGTGGTTTTTCTACACGTAGATAAAGACATTGAGATTGTCTTGCACTTAGAAGTAAGGCAATTGCTGGGTGAGTTAAATGGGCTTAGCCCAAAGATTTCAGGTCTTCTGGGCTACCGAAGGGCACATAACTTATAGTCAAAAGTTGAATATAGTAATGACCAGTCGCGATTGTACAGAGTACAGTGTAGCCGATTTCAATTAACAAAAAGACCAGGCAAAAACGCAAAATTGGAAAAATTGTTCCAGTGCTGCTGGTAACAGGCTAATCCGACGTATTTTTGTGACGAGAAATCGAATGGTGCAAACCGCGTTGCTCTCCGACCAATACTTTTGCCTGTAGCGACAATTGAATGATCATTTATGTCATAATCACGTGCACAGCAACGGCTCTTACTCCATGGAAACCAGGGAAATTGGCAATTTTTCAACAGCTGCCGATACCTGGCCCAATTCCGCATCTTTTGGCACCTTATAAATGTGGGTCTGTGTTTAGTTGTACTTTTTACAGCAGACTGTATCAAGTACCTCGTGTTTTTTATGTACAAATGGTGTGGTTTTTTCTACACGTAGATAAAGACATTGAGATTGTCTTGCACTTAGAAGTAAGGCAATTGCTGGGTGAGTTAAATGGGCTTGGCCCAAAGATTTGACGTCTTCTGGGCTACCGAAGGGCACATAACTTATAGTCAAAAGTTGAATATAGTAATGACCAGTCGCGATTGTACAGAGTACAGTGTAGCCGATTTCAATTAACAAAAAGACCAGGCAAAAATGCAAAAGTGCGAAAACTGTTCCAGTGCTGCTGGTAAGAGGCTAATCCGACGTATTTTGTGACGAGAAATCGAATGGTGCAAACCGCCTTGCTCTCCGACCAATACTTTTGGCTGTAGTGACAATTGAATGATCACTTATGTCATAATCACGTGCCCAGCAACGGCTCTTACTCCATGGAAACCAGTGAAATTTGCAATTTTTCAACAGCTGCCGATGCCTGGCTCAATTCCGCATCTTTTTGGCACCTTACTGAAGTGGGTCAGTGTTCAGTTGTACTTTTTACAGCAGACTGTATCAAGAAACCTTGTGTTTTTTATGTACAAATGGTGTGGTTTTTCTACACGTAGATAAAGACATTGAGATTGTCTTGCACTTAGAAGTAAGACAATTGCTGGGTGAGTTAAATGGGCTTAGCCCAAAGATTTCAGGTCTTCTGGGCTACCGAAGGGCACATAACTTATAGTCAAAAGTTGAATATAGTAATGACCAGTCGCGATTGTACAGAGTACAGTGTAGCCGATTTCAATTAACAAATAGACCAGGCAAAAATGCAAAAGTGGAA